>NC_032027.1:2263116-2270954 GCF_001865875.1 Lupinus angustifolius
GAAGTATCTCAAGAAGAAAGGAGGGATCAAGAATCTCAAGAAAGAAGCCAAGAACTCGACCAAGAAAAGCAAGATTCCCAAAGAAGGCTTCACTTGCTATGAGTGTGGAAAATCGGGCTACATGAAGCATCAGCGCCCGAGCCACCTCAAGAAATTCGATAACAAGAAGAGCAACTCTCGAATGTCCAAATCAAAAGAAACATATATTGTTTGGAACGATTCCGAGAAAGATTCAACTTCAAGCTCATCCGATGGGGAGATAAATTCAAAGGTATGCCTTATAGCACAAGTGCATGAGAAGGGCACATCTAGTGATGAATATAACACTATTGAGGTACATTCCTATACTTCATCATGCTCTAATGACTCTCCTCCATACGATGAATTATATGCAGCTTATGTCATAATGCATGAGGAGTTAAAGAAAATTGTTAAAATAAATATAGATAGAAAAAGAGTTATCTTCTTGCATGAAAAGAAAATAATTGAAATGCAAAAGGAATTAGATGAACTTAAACTTGAAAATGAAACTCTTGATCTTATCTATGCATGTGCCTCATGTGATTGCTCTACTTCTAAATTATGTCAACCCTCTATATGTGATAATTGTGAGAATTTAAATCCTGAAAATTCTATTTTAAAACAAAAACTTTCAAAGCTCACATATAGTCAATAAAACCTTAACACATTGCTTGCAAATACAAGAAACGTTGGTAACCGATCTGGAATTGGATATAAGCCTGAACATAAGAAAAAACTCTATAGAAATCCAGTAGTCCATATGCATAAGAAGTCAAATAATAACATGCCTACTTGTTTCTATTGTGATACACATGCACTACATGCTTTATTAGAAAATTTGGTGTGCCAAGTGGCAAATATGTTTGGGTAAAGAAAGGGCAAGATCCCTTAGTTACTAACAAGAAGGGACCCAAAATAACTTGGGTACCTAAAGAGACAAGTGATTTGTGTTTGTAGGTGTGCCAAAGGACATTTGAGCATCAAGGGATAAATCAACAAAAGATGTTCTATGCACAAGGTTGGTGAGTAGATCAAGGTTATTAAGGAGAAATGTTAATGACAAAGATTGTTGAATGAACTTTTGCACTATGCTACCTACCAAAATTACTTCTCTGAATAATTGAGGGGGAGAAGATAAAGGGAAGAACAATGAAAGGGGGAGCAGAGCACTTTGAATATCAAATAAACCATTCAAACATCATATCCTCAAACTTTTCATCTAGTATCACCTAACAAGTGATATCACAAGTGGTATCACAAACAAGTGGTAATCTTGATCTATCTCCAAAGGGTAAGCAAGGTAAGTATATTAACAAGGTCACAAAATTATTTCTTAGTAAGCTCAAAATCGTACTTAAAACTGTCAACTTTCTGTCGCTAATCAATTAATTTCTAAGTATAATCGATTAAATGAGTTCCAGTAGCTAAAGCTTTCTGAAATAAATCATCTTAATCGATTAAACTTTGTGATAATCGATTACCTGGGCTCAATTTTTTTTTAAATATTAATTCTTGCTTTTTGTGGCTTACGCTTATTTTTTGAGTCAAGTACATCTCATGGTTTGGATTGTACCATCTTTTAGTATCTTGTAACTATGTTGAACCATGCTAATTATGTTAAATAGAATGTGTTTTTGTATGAATCTTGAACATGTCTTAATTGTGTATTATAATTGAATGATTGAAATATGCTTTAAAATGAAAATTGCCTAACAAAGTGCTAACAAGTGGTGATATACGCTTATTTTTTGAGTCAAGTACATCTCATGGTTTGGATTGTACCATCTTTTAGTATCTTGTAACTATGTTGAACCATGCTAATTATGTTAAATAGAATGTGTTTTTGTATGAATCTTGAACATGTCTTAATTGTGTATTATAATTGAATGATTGGAATATGCCTTAAAATGAAAATAGCCTAACAAGTGCCTTAAAATGAAATTGTGTTTTTGTAACTAATACTACTAACAAGTGGTATGCTACTAACAAATGGCTTACATATATGTTTAATCATTTCATGTCTTAAATGTTTACATAATGGGTATGTCATGCGTACATGGTTAATTATGTTGCATGTAGCACCTTACTTTGTTTGAACTGGATCTTGATCATGATTGGTATATGTGATTATATTGAATGATTATGCCTATTGCAAACTGCTCAAATATATCAAATGCTTAATCATTCTACACTTGATTTGCTTCTGCATAACCCTTCATGTCATTCAAACTATTTTGCTGATATCTGCTGTCCATTTAATCGATTAAGACATGTTGTTAATAAATTAAATGATGTATAATTGTGCATCTGTTTAAGCTTCTCAAACTGGTTATTGCCTATGCTAATAATTACAGTTTTTTTTTTTAAATAAATCGCTATAACTCTTCTGACTTTTGACTAGAATTGAATATTTGTATCTTTCTGATAATGTCAAAAGGGGGAGAACGGTTGCTTGTTGTGTTTGATGTTATTTGCAGGGGGAGAAAGGTTGCTTACTTAAGGGGGAGCAAAATGCTTTCAACTTTGAGGTCACAACCATTATGCAAATATACAACATCATCAAGCTAATTCATCAATTGTAACATAAGATTTGATGTGGTGTTTGTCATCATCAAAAAGGGGGAGATTGAGAGTGCAAAGAGTCAAGGATTGCATTAGAAACGTTTGCCTATGTTTTGATGAAGACAAGGAACTAACTAAAGCTTGAAGATGGCTCAACAATCAACATGTCGAAGGCTCAAGTGGTGTCTTATTAGACTTAGGTCATAATTCTTTATTATCTTTTTAGAAGTGTAAGATGTTTACCATAGATATTGAGTCTAGGTTAGGTAAACCTAGGTGTGAGTCTCTCAAGACTTAATAAAGTAATTAATCTACTAAAATAAGACATCATCTAGAAATATATGATAAGTAGGTCCATGCATATACATTGATTTTGTGCATTAAAGGTATTATATTTTTGGAAATCACGTATTGCATGAGCATATATCATATAAGTAGTTTACCATTCAATCATGTATTAAAAATACACTGGTTAATCGATTAACCTCATGACTTAATCGATTAACGTGTATGTTTTTCAGCTGTTTCAACAGCATAACTGAAAAACCCGTTTTTGAGAGCCAAATTCTGTTTTGAATAAATACTGGCTTAATTGTAGAAACGGCTATGTAGGAAAAGAGAGAAAAACACAGAGAAAAAGATATAGATCATTATTGTTAGAATCTATTAAGAAAATGTTGAATTAGGAGAAAGTTTGGATCATGCTAAGGCTTTAGATTTCATATTCATATTGCATGTTTCTTTGAAAAGCTTTCTTGCGTATTCTTGTGTTTTCTTGAAAGAAAAAGAGATAGTTTGTTTTGATTGCACATTTTCAGAAAGCTCATGCATGAACATTAATATTAGAATAGGACGTCTTGTAAAGTTCTTGCTTAGGTTTTAGGCTTTGTTTTTCATTGTAATATCCGAGTATTAAGTACCCATTCATAACTCAAAGCATTGTTGTAAAAAGATTGGAAAATCCTAGCTACGTTTAGGTAATGTGTTCTTCACACAAAGACTTGGAGGTCTTGGGATAAAGAGCGATACCTTGGCTGGGGCCGAATCGTGTAAGAATGGTTTTCTTGGGAGGCGGTTTTGCGAAAGGTCAAACCAAAGGTGATGACGTTCTTTGGGTTCTAAGAAGGGAGCGTTCAAGTTTTGTATTTGGAAGCGTGTATGTAACGTACATTGTGTTTCATAGTGAAGAAGAAAAATCTCCCAAATCAGAGGGGAGGACTGGATGTAGTTTTGTAGTGGGCAACAAAATGAACCAGGATAAAATCCCTGCACAATCTTTTCTATCCTTTTCTCTTTTATTTTCAAGTTGTTTTGATGCGAATCTGGAACTAATATTTTGCATACTTGTTCCTTGCTATGTTCTTGTTAATCTTGCATAAAAGTATTTGTTGTATATTTGTTTGTGTGTTGGTTAATAACTGTGCAAGTTGCTGAACTGGTCATTTTGTTTATGTTACTGGTTAATCGATTAAGACCAGTTGTTAATCAATTAACTGAGCGTTTTTCAGCAAGTGTGTAAAAACTAGAAAAGTGGAAATTGAGTTCCGCGACACCTATTCAACCCTCCCTAGGTGTATTCTGCCACTGATACCTGACAAATGATGTAGAGGCAAAAGTTGGTCGTAGACTTAGAAACAAGAGAATGGGAAGAGTTTCTCTAAAAATAGAAATTATTTATGGTTTAACCTAAAAGTGGACCCAAAAATCCGAGCCAATCCACTATTTATTTTAGCAAACTTACGCAGAAAAATCCATTTACCCCTGAGTTATGTCATGGCGCTTTCGCCACCATACCTTCCGTACAAATGGCAGATAAGGTCACATGCTAGTTTTTTTGAAATAGCTAATGGCGATAGGGTAGAAAACGACATCTCCATCTGTCATGATGTTGCCATGGTAGGTCAGCTATTTAACAACACTACTTTTAATTTAAGTTTTCATTAAACAATGAAAAAACACAACAACCAAATCCTTCAAATATAAGAAATGTGGCTCTAGGAAATTACATGTAAGCCATTGTAAGGGGATAGAGTTGGACTGTATGAGTCATTGTTTCACTTAGTAAATGATATATGTGAAATTACATCTTATTGGGCAAATGCCTTAATCTTAAATATCAAATACTAATATTATGAAGTATATCTAACATTCCAATTTTGTAACTAAAAAACTCAGCTTCGTTACTAAAAATGAAAGTATAAAAAAAGTAAAGCTCTCAAAATTAGAGTAAATTTAATTTTCTTTCAAAGAATAAATCTAATATGTGGAGTCATTTACAATTTACTTCATTACAAAAATAAAATCTTGCATTTAACCTTAAAACTAAAATTATATCCCAACGCAATATCTGATATAATTTTTCCTTTTTGCAACTACAAAATAACTATTAAACATTTCAACAAAATTATTAGTAAAACATAATATATGCAATAATAATGAATCTTCCATAAAATGATTTTCATAAAAAAAAACCACTATAAGAAAAAAATCTAAAAATAAAATGTAACTTATATAAAATCCGGTAAAAAGAACCAGTTGTTTTAACCATATCATTTTCCAACTAGGTATACCATACGGACATCTTCCTAACTATATATTATTTAGGGAAAAGTACATAAAGTTTCCATTAACTATATTTTTTTGCACCTAGACATTATGAATTATTTTTTTTTCCTATTTACTCCTTAAATTTTATTAGTTTGTGAAATTGGTCATTATATAAATATATTATTAAATTACTCATAAATAATAAAAAAATTAATACAATCACACTCACAATAATAATAACAATACATGTAAGTTGATATCCTAAGGAAACTAACATTAAAATAGAAAATTGATCAAGAAAAAGAAAATAAGTAAATCATTGAGTTAAAAGTGATTAATACCATAATATTATATAAATAAATAGGAGGGATTCACTTACTCCAAGAGGTTTTTTAAACTTACTTCCCATCCTAGCCATCAATTTTAGGGAAATCCATATTGGAATTTCTCTGTATAATCCTTTAAACTGAATGCGAAAAACCTAACGACCAGGGCTTTGTTCCTATAACAAAATGTTTATGCCCATACATAAACCCAAATGGAACAACCCTGATCTAGACCGAAGAAACCCGAATTGAGTTCATAGTGAAGAAGAAAAGCATACATTGATTAGCCATTTGGAGTTTTCAAGGGTATGGGGTACGAGGATCTTCCAGATGATAGAGTCTGATGGTTTTCCTTATGCTCCTTTAGAGGGGAATGAAAAGCCAAGGAGAGTATGAACTGATAGAATTTTGATGGGTTTTGTAACCTTTTTGACAACTCCTCATCAATCCATCTTTTATCTCATCAGTTATACAACCAAACTTGTTACTCTACAAATGGGGACCATAACCCATAAAAGTAACCGTAGCGGTTACTACTTAAGTTGCAATAATTCTAATTCAGTCCCGTCATCAAATCAGAAATTGTCTCAAGGTATCTACACTTATAATATTTCATGACACATATGCCTTTAGCCACCAAATTAATTCTTGAAGACCATTTTATATTTCGAAGACCATTTTATATTTGGCTAATTAAATAATGGCCATAATACAATTATAGAATTATATTTGTGACTCATAAACTGTCAGAAATTCTATCTCCCACTAGTCACATATATGATTCACCATATGTGTTATCCTTATTGCGCGCTTAAATATTGTCATTATGACTCAGACATACCCGAATTATCCCGTCCATTAGTCTTATCTCCATATCGAATCACAGTGAATTTCGCCATATCAATCATGACTAATTCAACAATGATCATCAACATTGACACAACTAAATGACATAGATTCATCATGAAATGTGTAGCATGAAAATCACATGAATATGGTCTGTACATGTCAATTTTCAACTGGTCCTACTTAACTTTAGTGAGATCCTTAATAATAACATAAAACCTTATTGTACAAAGTATAATGACATAATATCAAACTGAATGATTAATCAACTGAAGTTTGAATACAAAGTATCCATACATAATACTGAAATTACATAGAACATAATAAAGGTGTACACATTCTAACTCCCACTTAACCAAAAAATCCTCACATTGTAGAACACCCATATGAGCAGTATGCTCATGAAAGACCTTGGGTGTGATAGCTTTTGTAAGAGGATCTGCAATCATGGAGTTAGTGCCTAAATGTTCTATGGAAAGTTGTCCACTTTGTACTTTCTCCTTC
The DNA here is from genome assembly GCF_001865875.1 of Lupinus angustifolius. Taxonomy (NCBI): domain Eukaryota; kingdom Viridiplantae; phylum Streptophyta; class Magnoliopsida; order Fabales; family Fabaceae; genus Lupinus; species Lupinus angustifolius. The sequence continues at coordinate 2,269,923 of NC_032027.1, forward strand.
ACAACTAGGAACTTAATGTCGATATGTTTCGACTTTGCTGAACTCCTATTGTTGGAGAACAACATGGCTGACCTATTGTCACAATATAATTTTAGTGGTCTTTCAATTCGCAGCCCAGTGACAAAATTTCTCAGCCATGTTGCCTGATGTGATGCCTCATAACATGCTATATATTCAGCTTCCACGGTGGATGAAGCCACAAGAGTTTGCTTGGCAGTGCACCAAGAAATTGCACCACCAGCCAACAGATAAACATAGCCCGAAGTGGATCGTTTACTATCTTGGCATCCCGCAAAATCAGAGTTAGAATACTCAATGATCTCTAATTGGTCTGATCTCCTATATGTGAGCATATAATCTTTTGTTCCCTTTAAGTACCTCATGACCCTTTTGGCTGCTTTCCAATGATCCATTCCTGGATTACTCATATATCTGCCTAAAACCCCAACTATGAATGCTATATCCGGACGCGTACAAACTTGAGCATACATAAGACTCCCTACAGCTGATGCATAAGAGATCTTTTGCATTTCCTGTGTAACAAAACTAAATTTGTCTCCCTTAGCAGCTGGAGTATCCATTGGTTTACAGTCCTGCATGTCATATCTTTTAAGTACCTTTTCTATATAGCTCTTTTGTGATAATCCAAGAATACCCCAAGATTTATCTTGGTGTATCTGAATTCCTAATACAAATGAAGCTTCACCAAGATCTTTCATTTCAAAATTACTAGATAGAAATTTCTTGGTTTCTAACAACGTACCCACATCATTAGTGGCAAGCAGTATGTCATCCACATACAAGAGCAAGAAAATATACTTGCTCCCACTGAACTTGTGATACACACAATCCTCGACTGAATTCATCTCAAAACCAAAAGAGAGAATCACCTCATGAAATTTGTGGTACCATTAACAAGACGTCTGTTTTAGCCCATAGATGGATTTTGTCAATTTGCAAACCATATTCTTTTGGTCTCCCGTTATAAAGTTTTCTAGTTGCACCATATAAATCTTTTCATCAATGTTTCCA
>NC_032027.1:2271054-2352286 GCF_001865875.1 Lupinus angustifolius
TGTATCTTTCAACATAATTAGGCTTTCGGTAGCTCAGACAATCCTGCATTGAAACACTGATATTAGAAGTTGAACCGGAGTCTAACCACCAGGTGTTTCCAAGTATTAAAGTTAAATTAACCTCAGAACAGACCAAAGTAAGAAATATACCTTTCTTAGAACGTCATGCGTGATACTTTATACATTTCTTCTTTTGATGTCCAGCTTCTTTGCAAAAGTAACAGACATCAGCCTACTTCTACTTCTTTTGCACTGAACCCTTAGCAGCTTCATTCTTAGGCTCTGAAGTGTTTTTCCTTTTGTCCTTGTCCTTAGAGGTACTTACATAATGGGCACTTTCAGTCCTTTCTCGCTTCAGTCCTTCCTCTTCTTGTACACAAAATGAAATGAGCTCATTTAGAGTCCATTTCTCCCTTTGACAGTTATAAGAGATCTTAAAACTGACTGAATTGTACAGGAAGGGAAAACAAGACCAAATGTATGAGTAAGTCTTCCGACATCTCAAACTTAAGGGCCTTAAGCTTTGAAGCAATATTGGACATTCCCATAATGTATTCCCTTATGTTTCCCTTGCCTTGAAACCTCGGGGAAATCAAGCTCTCTAACAGAGTACTTGTTTCTGCCTTATCGCTCTTTGCAAAGCGCTTTACAATCTCAGCAAGGAAAACTTTGGCACTGTTTATCTCATCCGAGACAGTACCCCTAAAGACCTCTGGAATGTCACGCTTAATAATCATTAGACTCATGCGATTACAGCGATCTCACTTCTCATAATCCTTCCTCTCTTTAGAGGAACTGAATTCCGAAGGAGAAGAGGGTTGCTCTATCCTTAATGCATAGTCTAGATCCATGCAGTCAATAACAATTTCCATGTTCTCTTTCCAGTCCTTATAATTTGTTCCATTAAGGACCGGAACCGAATTTAGATTTGCAGATATAAAAGCAATTGATGTAGCTGAATAGAACAAAAGACAAAATATTAAAAATATGCTCACAACTTAAAATTATCAATGTGCTTAAATAATGATATGTCCAAATCAAGATACCTAGTGCACCATTAATATCAAGTCTTTGGACAGTAATATTAACTACAAGTGGTACTCTTATTGTAATGATCAAACATTTATAATAAGGCATGTCAACTGACGAATCCCTCTTTGGATTGATTCATCAGTCACTTGTATAAAAACTTTAGAATTATAACATGTTTATCATCACAGGTGTGTATGATCTTCGGTCAAATATCAACTTTCCTTTGGGCCAATTAATACTCGCATGAATAATCATACACACTTATATCTAATATTCCTCATGAGTTATATCCATGAGAGAGGTCACTTTGACGACATTTCACTTCAATTGTCTCACTTGAAATAACAGACAACTTAATGGATAACCAAATAATAACCAAAGTTAATGCACAAAGATACCAAAGCCCCATAAATCTTAAATTTCCCTTAAAAAAAATTTGCTTGGGCGAGCGTACTCTCACCAAAGCGAAAAAAAAAACGATGCTTCTGTTTAATTCTCGCTTGAGCGAGGGATTTCTTGCTTGAGCGAGAGCACAACGACCAGAACACGAACATGGCAGTTTCTACATCAGTTTTATCCAAGAAAAAAAAACTACAAAAAAAAACATCAAAAAATCATTGATTCAATTCGAATCTATCTATATGCACATGGAAAATGATGAATTTCTATCTTTATCAATCCATGGCATAGATAAATCATCAAACCCAAAAAAAAATCCAAATTTGGGGAAGAAAAGGAAATACTTCAGAAGACCAAATTTCACACATGAATCAAATTAGGGTGGCTCTAATACCAATTATTGGAATTTCTATGTATAATCATTTAAACTGAATGCGGAAAACCTAATGATCAGGTTTTTGTTCCTATAACAAAATGTTTATGCCCATACATAAACCCAAATGGAACAACCCTGATCTAGACCGAAGAAACCCCAATTGAGTTCATAGTGAAGAAGAAAAACATACATTGATTATGCATTTGGAATTTTCAAGGGTATATGGGTACGAGGATCTTCCAGATGATAGAGTCTGATGGTTTTCCTTATGCTCATTTAGAGGGGAATGAAAAGCCAATGAGAGTATGAACTGATAGAATTCTGATGGGTTTTGTAACATTATTGACAACTCCTCATCAATCAATATTTTATCTCATCAGTTACACAATCAAACCTGTTACTCTACAAATGGGGACCATAACCCATAAAAGTAACTGTAGCAGTTACTAGTTAAGTTGCAATAATTCTAATTCAGTCCCGTTATGAAATCAGAAATTGAATGAAGGTATCTACACTTATAATATTTCATGACACATATGCCCTTAGCCGCCAAATTAATTCATGAAGACTATTTTATATTTGGCTAATTAAATAATGACCATAACACAATTATAAAATTATATTTGTGACCCATAAACTGTCAGAAATTCTAACAATTGAATGATTTGAATTAGTGAGTAGATCTAAACTATTAGATGTTCATAAAATTAATGGTTAGGATGAGGAGACTTACTCTTGGAGTAAGTGGATCCCCACCCATAAATAAAATAAAATAAACAATGGAGATTACAAAAATGCATGGATTATAACTTTCCATTACTTTTAAGTTAACATTATCTTTATTCAGGAATCAATTCTATCAATAATTAAAGTTTAAGCGATAATTAAAAAGTATTTCATAATACTTATTTATTTATGAAATGTATAAAATTTAGAGCTGGTTTTCACATTTTCTACTGCTTTATAATCAGTTGATGCCAACTCATTTGACTATGATGTTATACATGAATTTTGAGGGTGAATATTGTGCCCCATTCAAAAAATATATAGGGTTCTTAAAGAGACCCAAAATGAGGTAATTTTTTAAATGCCCGGACCAAATTAATTTAATGATTAAATTAAAGAGTTGCTTTGATGATAATATTATAATTAATTAATTAGAGAACAAAATATATCTACCAATAATTTAAGAATTTTTTACGTAAATATATTTTCAACAATTCATAATTTATTATATTAAATTTTAAATTTAAATAATAAATTTATTAGATTAAATCTTATAGTTATTATTAGTATTATAATCAATACCAATAAGGTGTTGGTCTATTGATACAAGGGTCATAATCAGAATAACTAAAGATTAAAGTTTTGATTCATAGGAGTAACACTTGTTGTGAAAGACAATTCACGTAGTATAAAAGATGAAAAATATCAATTTCTTACCAAAAATTAAAAAATATCATATTTTTATAATCACATTTTTATCTAATAATTAGTAATAGTAGCACATTTTCTCTACTCCACCAAATTATCACCCCATATATCATTTGATGTAATTAATCATAAAAATATATAATTATTATACTTTTATCTTAAATATATTATTTTCAGAATATGGGTGATGCAAACTGAAAAAGATATTAATTTCTGATATGAGAGTGATCTCTTTATCCATTGAAACTTAAATGAAAACACCCACCTCCTTTGCGCGCTCTCTTTAATTTCCCTCACGCTTTTCAGCGTTAGGTTTTCACATTAGGGCCACAGAGTATACTAGTCTATTACTCATTCACCATCATTGTATGTAACTGTGAAATAATTGTAATGGCGAATCCATTTGAATTTCAATTATACGTATACAACGAGAACGTACTTGAAAGTGTAGGTCCAGCAGCGTTTGTAATCTCCGACGATGAAGAAGAAGAAGAAGATGAGGACGATGATGAGGACGATGATGAAGATTACGTCGCCGTTTTACCATCTTCTAGGGTTTCGGAAAATTGCGATGAAGAAGAGCGGAACAAGCGGCGTAGAACGGAAGTAGGAGAAGCTTCGTCTTCACCAATCGCAATTGAGAGCAGCCAAGGGAGTGAGTGGAGTCGCAGCGAGATTGATGGACTACTTTGTCCTATTTGCATGGAACCTTGGGTCAACAATGGCGAACACCATATCAGGTTTCTTCCCTTATCATTTAAAAAAAATTATTGAAATTAATTGAATATCTGTTCATTCTGAAATTCATGAGTTATTTGATTTACTATTTAGTTTTTTTTTTTATACCACCAAAGGTATACTTACCTTTTGAGTAAACAACTAATGCATTTCGTGGTAGGTGATTGCTCCTCTCAACAAATATCATTCTCTCAGGAATTGAACCCTTGACCTTTTGGTCTGTACATTATCAAAAATAGTTGATTTGGTCCCTAACTTTGCATGTTGTCTACCAAATTGACGTCAAACTAATTAGATATATGTCCATTGTCAAATCAATAACTTATTTTTTATTTACTTATTTATTTATTTGTGGATGAATGAATTCAGTTGTCTTCCTTTGTGAATTTGGTCCCAATCTTTGCACATTGTTAGTCAATTTAGTCTACGACTTTGCACATTGTCGGTCAATTGGGTCCTTGATGGAATTGATGTGAGAAGCCAAATAGATTGATAGTGTGAAAAGTCATAAACTAAGTTCCTTTCTAAGAAAAGACCAAATCGGACGACCATATCAATCTTAGAGACTAATTTTATGCTTTACTCACTTAAATAATTGAATAAATGTTCATTGTGAAATTAATGAGTTATTTGATTTTTTGTTGTGTGCTTTTTGGATGAATGGATTCAGTTGTCTTCCTTGTGGACACATATATGGTATGTCTTGCATCAAAAAATGGCTTCAACAGAGAAAAAAGCACGGCAAGGTAATGTTATAACAGCCCCAATATTCTCCACAACTTTTTATACCATTTTTAGACCTTGTCAATGATATAGGAATTCATTGTTAATTATGTGTATTAGATTCTTAAATGTTCTTTAATGGATATATTTGTGGTTCATGTTTAACAACCATCTAATTTGATATACACTGTTAACCATAAATTTATGCATGATTAAACAAGTATAACTAATGGTGTACAAAAGTGGTGCAGGATGATAAGTTTTTATGCTATAATATGATTGTAAACTACTTTCCAAAATTAATATACCAAATAAGAAATACTTGACATTCATATTTTGTGTGTTTTTTCCTCTAGTGTCCTCAATGCAATAGGAAATGTTCCTTGAAGGATGTGAGGAAGCTCTATGCTTCACGATTAGTTGCGGTTGATGAAGAATCTCAGAAGGTTGTGTCTATTTTATGTGCATTGAAAGTATTAAATTGAACTGAGAAATTAACTGTGTTGATTTCTCTTTTATTTTCAGAGGATTCAATCACTTGAGGCCAAATGTGCAGCCCTTGAAAGTAAGGTAGGATGCTGCTGATTGATTTTTCTCATTGCTTACTGTATTACTATGTTTATTTTTTCCTTGAAAGATAATAGTTGTCTAAGTTGTTTAGTTATTTGCTAGGGCTCTATATGCTTGTATTTCTTCCTGGCGTGTGGGATTGGATTCTGATGTAATGTTAGACTATATTCCAATTAATTTTTGTTAAGAAAATATTTCCATTATGTTCTTACTTCTTAGGGTGATGATTGGCACAAGAAAGAAGCTGGATGGCAGAAGAGAAAAGCTGCATTACATCTTCAAGTTCAGAAGCTTGCCGAGGTATCCTTATTTTTAAATATATAAGACACCTGCCTTTTGATCATGGCAGATCCATGATTTTTCAAAGTTAAAACATAGCACACTTTTAACATTAGACCTACTTTTGGTACTTGATAATATGTTATGTTATATGGTGTAGATAGATGATGCCTCGCCTAACTTAGTGTCATCATGTCATGTTTTCCAACAGCTTAGCACTATTTTCCCCTATCTCTACTTATTTAGAGCATGTAGGGTCACACCTTGCCACTGTTTACTTACGCCCCCTCGAATCATTGATTTAACATCTTTCAAGTTTTTAGTACTATCTAAATGATAACCATGTTGCTTTAACAATCCTTTTCATAGCTTTTTAACAATTTGATGATAAAAACTCAGGTGTTCGGTTTTACGAGCATCGGGGACAAAAATAAGCAGTAGTAATCATATTTGGTGATGCTGATCATATAAGCCTTTTATATTTTGATTCTTCTGGATGCTTGTATGTGTGGTTTTTAAAAAAAAATTATTTTCTTACTTTGGTTCTGTAGAAAAACATTTATTTGGAGCAGCTGCTAGTAGATATGCAGAGCAGGCAATCTGAAATTGGGAACAATGGCTCAAGCTTCTATGGAAAGGGATCCTTTTGCAATTTCGAATTGCAGGTATGACATTTTACCCTTTTCATATATACTTTAAATGTTCATGTATTTCATTCCTAGAAGGGGATTATTTTTACATATTTCCAGAATGTAATAAGCTTATTTGATTAAATGCTATTATACGGTTTAGTTTATTTCTGTTGAGTACTTGAATTATGTTTACATAGTTATTTCTTCCCTTTTAGAAAGCATTTGATCTGAGTGGTGCACGCGTATTTGATATGGACACTTCGAAGCAAATTATATTAGTTGCACAGAAGCCAAAGGTGATAGGTGGATTTCACACACTAACTAAAGTAAGATTTTTCAACTTTTAAATATTTGTGTGTATATGCTAACTTTGGCTTTAGTGTCTCTTTATGCAACGAAAGTTTTGTTTTTATGTTAACCCGGTTTTGTAGTTGAGCTTGATAGCTCCATTTGAGATGGAAGATATCTTACTGCCTTCCACTACAAATGGTATTAGAGATCTACATATTTCACCTTCTAATGGTAGCCTGGCCCTCTATGCTTCAGTAGGAAAGAAATTATCAGTGATAAGGTATGATTGCATTATATATTAATTGGTTTTATATGACATAGGAAAACTTGGTCATTGATGTAGTTCATGTTAATTTTTACAGCTTGGAGAGCAACAGTCCTGTTATAAATTATGATTTGAAGGTACAAGTTTGATCTTTTATTTTAAATTTGAAGTTAGCAGTAATGCAGCTAGTAGCAATAGTTATAATCACTATACTTTGTGGTTTGTTAAAACAGTATTTTGCTTGTACATGTATCTTCTTTCATTATTATAATTATGTCGAAGAAGAGAAGAGTATAGAAGGAGAGTGTAAGATAATAAGATATCCTCTTTGAATTACGTTTTTTTTTTAAATTGCTCAGAAGACAGCACTTAGATTAATCCCACTAAGTAGATCTAGCCGATCTTTTTCAATGCTTTCCATAGACAGCTCCTTTGAAGTACCCATTTGATGAGCACGACAAAGCAGTGTTTCCATAAAGGATGCCGTTGTAAGTGAATATCCTGAAAATTCTAGCAGTCCTCTCTAACTGTAGCCTAGGCAACAAATAACTGCAAACATAACATGCTGCAACAGGACATTGCTCTTTTTAGTTCTCCCAAAACTGCTACAATGACATGAGAGAATATTCTCCAAACTACATATACAAATAGTTTTTTATTACATTTTTTCTGCCTTGCAATACCTGTACTGCCCCCTCTTTGGGTTTTCTACCTCATTAGCATTGTATTTCAGTGTCCTGCTTGGTCATGCTCATGGGATCTCAACAGTTCACATTACTTATATGCTGGACTGCAGGTCAGCACTTTGGTTTCTTATTTATTGGATTTAGGAAAATCAAATACTAATCTTAATATACCTTCTCTGCAGAATGGTTGTGTCTCTGTGTTTGATATGCGCCAAACCGTGGGACCTGTAAAATCTTTATTTGGGTTGACTAGCAACCCTGTTCATACTTTACAATCACTTGGACAAACTTCAAGTCTTTCAGCTGGTGGTAGGACCATCCTATCTGCAGCTGCCATTGGAGTTTCTCAGTGGAACTTTGATTCTGAGGAAGGGTAGGCTGTTTTCATTTTATGGACATTAGCTTTATGTTTCCCCCTTGTTTTGTTAGTATTGCCTTAAAAAATTTCTCAACTGTTCCAGCAAACACCACCATCCATTATAAATTGCAATTCAATTTGGTAGACAATTTGCCATTTTCTTTTGGAGTATGTGTGGAGCTCATGTGTGTATAGTCATAAATTTCTTTTCAAGTTATGTTGAATTTAGATAGACTCTGTAGTTTTTCCAATGTCTGGACAGTTTGGTCCATCTTTGTACCTTTCCTCGCTCCCCCCTCCTTCATGTTATTTTTTAGAATTTCTTTTCATGGTGTAAAATCTTCCTTTTGTCCTTTATATTCTCAAATTGCGTTTTTTAGACTTATTTTGTTATTGACATGTTTCTTTTGCATTTTGGAATTCAAGTGTTGTTTTGTTATAAATTAAATTAGTTCTTAACTCTATCCAAACATGTTAATATTTTACTGGCTATTTAGAGCCTGATTTGGTTCTGTAATAGAAGTGGCAAATTTTTAAAGTAATCACCTGAAGTTATGCTCTATTTTTCATTCCTGTAATTATCTTTTCTAATGCTTCCTTCCTCTCTTTTATATGAAGGCCGTCTCTTGTTCCTAATACTGACAGTCAAGGAGTTTGTATATCACTTGCCTATTGCCCTAGCAGTGATGATGTTGTTGTTTCATACCGTCCGAAAGTTGACATGTCTATGGAAGTGCCTCTTTCTCAACAATTGCTCAGTCCTCTAGGTACTGGACAAGGAGTACAGGGCTCTCATGTATTGTTCAAGAGAGACGATAGTCACCATTTCCAAATGATGGGTTCCTCATGCGCCAATGTAAGTAAAATTCGACTACCAAAATGTGCGGTTGTTGAGTTAGAGGATCAGAGAAGATTGTTTGCTTGTGGAGATGAAGTTACTGGCGAACTGGTATTGCATGAGTTGCCATCTTTTAGAGTGCTTCAGCAATTCAAATTACCTGCTCATGCTCGTGATATCAAGTACTCACCTAGCCATGGAATACTTGGTTGTTTAAGTGAGAAAACATTGCAGCTTTTCCATGCCAAGTGAGGAAGGTATTTCTATATCTTGCAATTGCTATGTCACTGCAATTATTTGTGTTAGGATTTCAAATGATATTTGCTATATCACTGGAATCTTTAAAGGGGGTCACTAAGCCTATGCAGGTTGTGTTCTTTTCCCGTATTTAAGGGATATTCCTTTCTTTGTGCATTAGCGCGGTAATATTGTCTGACATTAGAGGGTATGCTTAGTAGTTTGGTATTAAGATAAAGAGTTTCATCATTTGTACATCTGAGAATGTATTTTTATTCTTGACAAAGTTGTTTATTGTTTTATTTTTTCTCTTCCATTCCATTTTCTCGTAGAAAATGTTCCAAGTCTGTGGGAAACGTATGTCTATGTCTGATGTTTAAATTTTTTAACTACCCAAATTGTAGGGTGTATAGAGTAAGCAGCTTCATTGTTATGCCTTATTATATAATTGTAAAAATAGAAGATTGTTTTGGGAACAAAAAATTGGATTGGTCATTACATTTATTTTCCTCAAATGATGAATAAGAAAACTTTCTTTATTTTATCCAAATTAAACAAAGTTGCATTTGTTTTTCAGCTATCAATGGTGGATATAATGATTAATTCCCTTTGCATAAACGGCGCCCAAAAGAAGTTGAGTTTCTTGTCCCTACTTACGCATCATCAGTGCCAGATGGCTAACGTCTTCTTTGTTGCAAATCGAGGACTCATCCTCCAACCAAAAACACTGGTAACAACCGGTACCATGATTTTTTTAAGCAATATAATATTTAAAATTAAATGGGTTAGTCAGGTTAATAACAAATAAAACATGGGTTCGTTAAGTTAAATTTATTGCATAATTATCCAAGTTAAATAAGCCGAGATAGAGATTTTTGTTTGATAGCCATGCCCAATGTACCATTTTTTAATAGTAATGGCAAAGTGGGCTCTCAAGCTTGTTTGATCTGTGCCTATAGCCTGTTTTGATTTGCTGGATGAATTCTCATGTCCATTTAAAATAGGCTAACTGATCATATATCGATAAATAAAAAATGAAAAATTCATAAAATTATATAATAAAAAAATTGAACAGAGAAGTTAAAGATAGAAAGCAAAAAAATTGAGCAAATCACATTATATAATTGTTTTTTCTAGGCATTACATTATTATCTATTAGAGTTTTGACTCTTTTTTATACCCTAAGCCTATTGTCTGCTAGATCGTCTAATAGAGTTGCCCTGCCCACAAAAAATTGCGGGTTACATGAGCGGACTCATACACATGGCCTGTTTTCCCACTATCAGTTGAGCATCGAAAAGGTACAGTCATGGCAACCTTCCATAACCACCTTTCCAAATCGAGGTGCAATCTTTCTGAGATATACACTGTAATACCAGCCTTGAAATAATGACCTCAAGAAAAAAAAGATAAGAGAATTTGAGGTAGAAAGAAACAAGTGAAGTCGCTGTCAATCAACGCACCTTCCTTTCTGGACAAACAAACCAACAACACAACCATACAATAATGTTGTTTTAATATTGGATAGGCGATAACAGCTTAATCTTGATATGTGACCGGTCCATGAATTTACTATAACCGTGGTAGCGTTTCTATGACTATAATCTAACTAACTATAATCACCGTGAAACCTTGTGATTCAGGTCCATTCATATAAATTCGTTCACCATGGATTTAATGCTTATAGAAAAATAAATTGTGTTTTGGAGTGTAAGGTTATATACCTTTTGTTTCTAAAAAATTGATTCAACCATGATATTCTTTATAGTAGACAATCTTATTCCAACTGTGAACATCCACAATATAGTGGCCAAAATGATTTTTTTTCAAAGAGCTAGTCGTTGTAGACAAAATTATATATATAAGTGGAACCTCCCTTCATGTATAAATTATTAGCGAATTCTAGTAATAGTGTAATATTTATGTATTGTTAGTATAAAAATTTATACATAATCAATACATCATTCCTTTATATTATTTTTTCTGAATAATCAGTAATGATTATACATGTATGATGGATGATGCAACGATAATATATAAAATTTATATATTGTAAAATGCATATATATTTTTTCTCTTCTAGTAAATATGGTTTGATGCAATTAAAGGTGTTTTTTTCTTTATTTTTGCCATATTGTTATTAAAAAAGTTCGGATTTGAACTATGATACCTACCAAAACCTCTTTTGTGTGTAAAACATTTCATTCCATCCTACCAAAACCTCTTTTGTGTGTAAAACATTTCATTCCATCCTTTTCACTCTTAATGATTCAAAAGCTCTCCTTCAACAACCTCATTTGTTTGATCTGGGCATTATGGTCCTCTGCTTTATGCATTATTATTAGCCTTCGAGCATCTTCAACAAGCAAATATGTGGTTTATTATTTAGAGGAAGAGTCACGTTTCCCTAGATTATATAGATTTCCTGTATATTAATTTTTAATGTTTATTACTATCTCATACTTGACACCTTTGTTTATGGCCTGGATTTCTTGGACACGTATATATGTTTGACAGTGTTGATATACCAAAAGTTTCAGTTTTTAATGTATCTATTTCTTTGTTTATGAAAACGTGAAGAACTCTTTTACCAATCACAGATATATTATGGGGGAATCATAATAATCTTCCTCATACTTAGTTTAACTATACTGTTTCAACAGTTATATTAATCTCCTCTTAGGGTGTCTCGTTCTATTCTCTAGGGATATGCTAAAGCTTGATATTTTGCTAAGGGTTTGTTCCAAGTTGGTTTTTAAAAATGGGGAAAAGAGAACTTGAAAGTTATCTTACAAATGTATTTCGTAGCTCTAAAGTTTTTTTCTTCCCTTCATTGCTCTCCAGTAACCAACTCGCAAATAAACTCTCAGCAAAGAATAGAAAAGTTGTGCATTTGATGCCCTTCAATCCTTTCAATAAATCATATTGACCCTTGGTGTCTTTGATTTACCAACATTCAGAACTTCACTGATTAAAAGACATGACAATTTGTTTCTTAGCAAATTCAAGGTAGGTATAAATTTCTGTGCTGTGAGTTGTACTTAGTAGCAGACTCTCCTCAAGATGGATAAAATTTGAAGGTTGGCATTAATTACTTGAAGCCCTATATGGTTGGTTGATATATGCAAATGCATTTTTTCGAGATATATGTAGTTTAGCATAATTTATACTACAACCTTAAATGGACCACTTTAATACTCTTATGATCAATTGAATAACAATCAAAATACTAAAAAAATCCTCATACACATGCTACTTTAGACCATTAACTAGTTCATTGATAAGGATAATGTTCTCTCACCATCAATGTCATTTATCCCCTTATCTAAGTTATGCGACCACTTTTATTAATATGTAACAAACATCTTCCCATTTATAATAACAATGTGATATTGACATTGACCACACAAGTTTTCGCTTTCAACTTTTCACAAATGACAACGACATTAAAAGATACTTATAAACATTAGAAGTTTAGAACTCAAGACTGCTACAATCACCGACTCATACATATTATTGGTCACTTTTTCTTTTTCTTTATTCATTTCCACTGTGTAACTTTTTTTCTTGGTCTACATCACAAATTCACAATTTACACCAAAACAGAGAAAAAATGCACATCCTCCAATTTTTCTCACTGCTAGATAGACTTAATTGGACAAGCAACCCCGTACACTTGCATGAATGTTGCTGTCATGCAATGGGTCCCATCTCAAGTCACTCCTCATAAAGTAAAAGACACTTTCAGAATGAAAAACCAAACAAAACAAAACAAATCACGAAGGAACAGTGTTTTGGGACCAACAACATTCCCACCCAATTTCACTTTATAAGTGATATAAGTAATTAAATTAAATCGATTCATGAATAATTCAAAATTTTGACGAGGAACTTATAATATTTCAAATTTTCAAAGACTAAATTGATCACACAAGCATCTGGGTGAACCAAAATGATTATAGGGTATCCTTAATCCAACTATGCTCAAGTAATAAAAAAACATTTATCTATGAAAGCAGTGTATATCACTTATAATATACAACTTCCACATATAATCTTTGTTTTGTTTTTTATTTCTTAATCAAATCCGTAATTATAATTCTCAAACCTTATAAATTTTAACCCCAGCACTCAGGTGTTTGTCTATGATCTCTTTTGGAATCTTGACAATAATTGTAAACCATGTGGTACCTTTGAACCCATCTCATGGCCCCATTTTGTTGTGGAGTCAACCCACCAGACCTATATGGTGATGCTGAAACTGGATGGCACCATCTAGGGGCATAAGCTGTGCAACCACTAGCTTTGAAGTTGGTATACTTTGCTATAAAAGGTTGGTATCTATAATCAGCTTTGTACTTTCCATCTTCAGTTGCCCATGATGATGCATCCCATATTGAACCATAAAGCCACATTGGTCTTAGTGGAAATGTTGCATCACTCTTCCTTGTGTATCTCCTTATTGGCACATCATCAACAAGGAATCTGAGACATTAATTGTTTAATGTCAGTAAAAGCAAACTATACAGACTTAAATATGTTCCTTAAAATATACTGAATTTTGATTACATTCTAAATAATTTATTTTTTAAGTTTTTGGTCCTCCAATTTCAATATAATGATGGGGCTAACATATGATACATGTCATATTTATCAGTTAGATTGTGAACCATGGTGTTGATACATCATCAACATAGATTAAAATAAAAACAATTAACTAAAGTAAAGACTAAAAACTAAGGACAAAAAGGAACTAAAAATCAAGAAAAATTGGGGACTGAAAGTAAGTTACCTATGTTTTCAGGAACTAAAAAATATATTTAATCCAAATTTATAAAACATGTTATAAAAATCATTTATAAGATTAATAAAATAATGTCTATCCCACTTATTTTCAGCTACATTACTTTTTACATCCATATATCATAACATAATGTTGATTTACTCGTCAATTTCTTTTAGTTTTAAATGGATACCTAAACAAGTCTTAAAAATTCATATGGGCACACATTTGATCTCAAAAAAATGAGAAGTCTTAATTTGATCCTCTAAACTTTCAAATATCTGTTAAATTGATTTTTTTTATAGAATAAACTTAGAGATGACCTAGTCTCTATCAATGACCAATGTGACCACCATTTAAACTTTTTGAGGGTTAAATTGAAATTTTCCATATTTAGGACGTCCCTATAATTTTCAAGGAGCAATTTTACTTTTCATTCTTTTTATGCCGACACAAATACCCCTAAAGTTTGGTTATTATAAGATTTACATTATGGTTGCAATTGTTTAATATTATACTTGAACTTTGCCTCAGTGGCCACGAAAAGAACAAGTATATAAATATATTGTTAATGTTGCTTTTAACTTTTTCATTGGTAGGATGTTATCAGATTTTGTTTACCACACACTTCTATGCCTAACTTTTTTCTGTGTCATTCCTGTGATATTAATTTCTATATGATATGCTAAACATGTCAGATCCGTATTTGCTTTCTAGCTTAATTTCAGAGAAAATGAGATTCTTTTCCATTCATTCATGTCCCAAAAATATTAATCAGTGTTTCCTAAAATGAGATACCTACTGATAACAACAACCAATCAAATCAATGCAGCAGCATTGATTTTCTTTAGTTATTTTTACTATCAAACTGTTAACGAGTTTAAGTTGTTTACATAACAATTGGATTACCTCTTGTCTACTTTAGCTGAAAAAGTATTAGTGCCTATCATGTCTCCTCTACTTTTTTGGGCTAATGTTCGAAATCTATTCAATTGCATACATAAACTCCTATTTTGATATTCTCATGTTGACTTTTTCACATCCCTATTTACATTCACTTTATAACCATTGATCAAATTATTTTTGTGTTGAAAACAATAGTCAGTAGTTATAAATACACTGAGATTATCTGTCTCCAATTGTGTCTCATTCATTATCTCAGGTCAATCACATATTATTATATTTTATAAATAAGAAAAAAAATAAAAAATAAAAAATAACATTCTGATCAATTTGATATAGGAAATAAGATATCATTCAAGATTTGATCTGTAGGTTATAAACTAAGTGTAAAAAGGAGGATATGGAATGATGTGAGAGAAACTTACATTATTTCCTTAGGACTCCACAGTATAGCATAGTGATGAAAATTTTTGGTAGGATCAAACCATAGATGAAATTTCATCTCTCTTCCTATAATCTTCCCATCACCACTCCCTCTTATATAAACATTGGTTTGCAAAGTATAAGGCTTTCCAAATGTGGTCCCAAGAAACTCAATGTCCACTTCATCATGAAAACCAGGGTGTGCTTCATTATTTGAAAGCTACCATTAATCAAATCATTATCATAAGTAATAGTAACATTAATAAACTAAACAACAATGTGTATGTAATATAAGCATCTAAAATATTCAACTTGTTCTTGTGGCATGATCTTACATAGAAAGCTGTTATAACTCCTGCAGTATAACCAGGTTGGAGCTTAATAGAAGCACCAAAGTACCCAGATCTAAATGGCCTCACTGATTTGAATCCACTCCCTGTTTTTACAAGAAACATAGCAATGAAAGTGGGTTATAATGCATTTCAAGTCTTAAAAATAACGATTTGATCATGACTCAGCCAGTAAGTATTCTTTCATGTCATTTAGAATTGTTGCAAACTATATAAACAATATATATATGTAGCACAAAGATAAAGTAGTGAAAGTAAAGTGAGACCAATTAATCAGATTAATATATACCTGAGGTTCTGTCTAGCCAAATTGTTAATGCATTTTGGTCTAGTCTTTGATGCTGAGGGCCCCAAAGATTTGTAAAACCTTTGTAAAAGCTTAAAGACCTGAATTTGGAACTTGGCCAGTAGCCAGGTGAAGGTGGCCAATAAGCATTGCTTGAAGGGACCATTAAGATTAAAATGGCAAAGAGAAAGAAAGACATAATGAAGTGTGTATAAGCAGAAAAGAGAATGGTTGTGTTGTTTATAAATGCAGTGTAGTCTCAGTGAGAGAAAGTGAGGTAATTAAAGTGTTTAAAAGTAAGGTGCATGCATTTGGAAGAGCATGGTAGTACTAAGTTTTATATAATTGTAAGAAAATCAGTGGGTCCCTAAAAAAGAATTAATGATGAAATTTTGGAGGGGTTAGAATATAGATCAATTATTAAGTATACTAATATTTATTTCTAGATCATAATAAACAAAAATATGTGGTCTTTAATTGTAGGATACTTGGATTTTGGATAACATTCAATTATACTTATTATGCATAAGACACTTAAGATTTTTTTATACTTTTTCTATTTTTTTCCTATTGCAAACTATTTTATTTTGTTTATCAACAAAGAGGTTATCTAATAGTTTAAGCTATGCTATATCTTTAGAAAAATCAAAATATTCATGGTTTAATTCTAATTAGCGATATTTGTTGGGAGGAACAAACACACCTTGAAAGGAATTAATTTCTTATTGAAAATGTGAGAATATATTCTTGGTAATATAAAATAAACTACTTTTTGTTTTTGCCCTGCCTCTCTTTAGGACAAAAATACCTGTTAGCTAGGTTGTAAAGCTTAAAAAGTGTGATGGGTCGCAGAAGGGGGTAGATGGGTGTGTCTTAAATGTGCATCTTGTATGATATTTTTTGTGTGGCTTTCTCATTAAATCTAGAACTGACTTGTACCTATAACTTACAGTGGAACATATTAATGTTCCATTTTTTGTATCACTTAATGTACTATTAATTTTAATTGATTGAAAAAATTAATTAAGTAATATAAAAGAGTGAAATATCATATATATATATATATATATATATATATATATACTCTCAAGTCATACATCTTCACCTAAGGCTACTAGCAAGGAGATGAAAGTAAATAAAACTTAAAAGAAAAAAATGTATAACATAATATTTTTACCTTTATATATAGAATATAATGGTATTTTTATTTTTAAATACAAGCAAAATAACTTATGTCTTCATTCGAGGATTCAATTCCTAAATGCTATAGGTATTTTTGTCTGAGCTTATAAAGCAACGAGTCTTGTTATTTGTTATTTGTAGCATAAGATTAATTAACTTTCTGATATCCCTATTTCTTACAACATATCTGAGCTCTAATAGGAATATTATATATACCACAAGATTAGATAATTTTCGATTATTTTACCTTTTTACAGTGCCTCTGAAGCAATGAGTGCGTTATTTGTATCAAAAAGATTAGATAACTTTTTTAACTTTACTTTTTATAATAACATATTTTGAGCTTTGTCCTGTTACATTTACAACAATATTATATATTTTTTATCACTTTACTTTTCACAAGATATTTGAGCTATAAAAACTAGTAGAAGATTAAATAACTTTAAAGGTATATATAGTTTGCATATATAAAAATCAAAGTTACCGAAGTTAGTTACTAGAGGTACATGAAACATCATTGGAAAGTAATTGCTGAATTAAACACCCCTTTCAATCCCTTTTCATTGTTTCAGTTACCATTCATGTATGCATATATTGCAGGTAAAGGCAAAAATGAGACAATGAATAAATGTCATTATGACAAACCAAAGTTATAACGAAAAGAAATGTGGGTCACATTCTAATATAGTCCATGCTCATGAATCAGTGTGAGTAACGGTGTGCTAACATGTGAACTTCATCAATTGAGTAAGTCAGGATTCAGGGACTAACTATTAATGGACCCAGAAAGTTCGAATTGAATATGTTGTTTCCGGAAATTATAGTGATATTATTGTTGGATTGAGTGGTGGAATATGTCGTTTCATCATGATGTCTCTACGATAAAACATTTTACTTTTTTTAGTATAGGATATTCCACTACATAATGGAAATTGCTCAAACTATATCTTTTATAATGTTATCACTATTTGTAATATTGTGTAGCACGAAATAATCTCAATCAAATTTATATTAGATTTTTTTTCCTTCATTACTGCGTCTTATAAGTCCTCATTGCCAAGATCAATAAATGGCAGATAATGTTTAGAAACAACCGGAGATAAAAACAAAAACATAGGAGAAAAATATGAGAGTTGTTACATTAATTGAGTTACAATTTTGCATTAAAATCGCTAGTATTAAAGTCCACAGCTCAATGTAATTGCGGCCAATGACATTAGTGTTCGAAGGTTGTGTGTCCAATACTTGCGTTTAAAGCATGACTATAATTTACGTCAGATGATTTCTGACGGTCCAAAAAAAAAAATATATATATATATATAATATTTAGGTATTATTTATATACCTTTATATATAATCAATATATTATTTATTATTTATTTGTATTATTATTTTTAAGAGTCAATAATTTGATGATACATTATTATAATGTTTTATATTATGACATTATAGTGTCACGTGTGATAAAGTTATGGAGATGTAACTCCCCCCTATATAACACTACTTATACCGTATGGGGCTATGGGCACATCTCAAATTCCAATTTTCTTTCTTATAAACACTTTAAAAGAGTGAATCTTATCTAATATGTGATTAATCATTTCAAAAACGTTCCAACCATTCACATATTTTATTCTAATGTTTCAATAGAATAACCAGTGGGGCACACTCACGATTTGATTAACACGTGAATAGCCATTGGTATTGATAGCATCAATAATTTTTAATTTTGATATGGGTTGATGAAATCATGAAAAGGAGTCCATATTTCGACATAGATAGCAACCAGAAACATTAATATATTATATGTGGAAAAGACATAATTGAATGCTAGAAACTTTTATTTTCCATATTTTATGTGTTGATTGATTCCTTCACAGTCACATTTTTGGTTAAACGAACCTTAGGTTTTCTCTTTCATAAAACTAGGCATGTATACTAGTTATATGGCTCATAATAAGTTATACAACTTGTTCAAGTATAGTAAAATGATCGTGGAGATTATGGGACAGTCTGAATAATCAAAGTAAAATGATGTTAGCTTATAAGAGGGTATTCTCCATGATTATTATAAATTATACTACTCATTAATACTTTAACATGCTCACACTTAGGACTTGATATTTGCAAATGACTTAACATTAACATAAGTTTTTATATATCATTTTAGAATAACGAGACTAAAGTTTTTATATATCTAACCTAGAAACTATGATCGAATTATTTGGATAATAAAAGTAAAGTGGTGCTAGTACTATAATAGATGTGTGACTTTAACTAATGCTTAACACCTTTCATATTCAGGAGCAACTCAAAATCTAAATAAGTTTTGATATCATATAAGAACAACTTAGTGTAACTCTACTTAAAAAGTAGATCATAGAAATAAGATTGCACAAATATTCATTACCCATAATCATATAAAGATGAAAGACTTTAACATTAAACTTCAAGAACCTCTTTCAAAATTCGAAGACTTGATTTTGTGGACCATTGGCTCCACAATTCTAATAATACATAGTTTTTAACTCTGAAGGGTCAAAGTACATGAAGTTAAAGACATTGTTCCCCAGAAGCAAACCACAAAATCGTAAGACACAGAAGGCATTATTGAGCTCTATCTATACACACGGTTTAGCAATTTGTAGAAATAATAACACCACTAAAAGAGTCACAAGTAATATATGTAACCCATCAAATAAAGCAAATAATTAATGTGCTAGCTAGCTATGAGAAATAATATGCATAATAATAGGCTGGATTTTCAATTACAACTTGCAAGAGCTTCTCTTCACAACATATAAACTTAGACAAAAAAATGTATTCGTTCACAATGTATCACTTTTATATATTATTATTGCATCATCCATCATTTATGTTATCATTTTTTACTCTTACAAAAAAATAATACAAAAGAATCATAAATAATGTTATAGACTGTGTATAAATCTTTACACTGATAGTGTATAGATATTGAATTGATATATTTATATGCCTAGACAAATTCACCCGATTGGGATATGTATTATTTTGTCGGTGACTCAAAGAGGCATGGTGGTAGGGACACTTTGGCCGACAAATCGAAAAGCTCAACAAACTATATTATCATATAGGCCTAAATGCTACTTATACGTCTGAATTATATAAATGGTGAAACTCTATGCTTAACTTGTTGTTTGATATATTAAAAATAATTTTAATATTGTTACAATTTTGACATGATTCCCACAACCTCACATAAGTCAAATAATAAGATGTGTGCCTAAATACAACAAAGTATAGGTGGCGGATCTTGGGTAGAAATTTTGGAGAGCCGTTAGGCACGGGCTACAGTAATTTGCTAGATTGCTAGAAGTTCATACTTTATAGTTAATCAGAGTTGATTTTATCAAAGTTTTAAATAATATTAATACAAAATATAGCATCTAATAATGATGTATGTTTTCAGAACAAAAATGTATTAGTTTATAAACTATTGCATAACAAAAGTAGGAAAAACGTTTTTCTGGGAGCCATTGCTATCCTTCCGTCTTCAATCAGTATGAATATATGATGTTTAGCTAATAGCGTGTATAAGGATGGTAAAAAAACTCATGGTACTTGTCGTTGAAATCTGCATAGGTACCGGTATAGTGGTATGTGTCCTAGAGTATCAGCAGAAGTTACCTTAATATCATGTTGAATTTAGAATTTTAAATTTATATGGTTTAATTTCAAATTGTACTCTTTGTTGAAACAATATTGTTTTCGTTATCTTTTACCGGCTAATACGTAACCTTATTGAAAGTTTTTTTTTTTTTTTCAATTTATAAAAATCTAATAGACACTCATGCATACCCTTTGTATCCACAGATACCCTTAAGCAGGTACCATATGGGCAGGAAAGGGCACAATTTTCCTTGTGTAAAATGGCTAACATGTAGCTATTACTCATGCTTATTGTCTTCCCTAAGCGTGTTTGATTTGATAGACATCCTTAGTGGACTTTAGTCCTCAGTTAGAAACTATATATAACTTAATTTGTCTAATTTAGATCTCTGTTAAGATCACAACAAGCATAAGAAGAGGAATATCAACAACAAAAAATTCATACACGAAACAATTAGAAAAGATTTAGATAAACATGTTTTGCTAATAAACAACATTTATATCAAATATTATGTCATTATTTGATCCATGTAATTGATTTCATTTAGTAGGATTAAGAGTAACCATAATAAGTGTTCTTAATGTGGTTTTTAACATAATAAGAACATTCTTATTCTGTTCTTCATTGTGTCATTTTTATTTTCTGTTTTTTTTGTTCTTAAATAAGAATAATTCTTATTTGTTCTTATACAAGGGAAAGTGAGGATATAGATAAATATTGTTAGAAAAATGTAGATGTTGTGTGATCCAAATAAAAATAAGAATGATATTTATCATTATAAGAAAAATATATATTGTTCTTATTTCATAGGAAGATGTAATAAATTATCAAATAATACGATGGGATCCAAATAAAAATAAAGTTTTCACTTTGTATCGGAGATGCTCTAAGGCTTTGTTATTGATTGTTGAAATCCAACGTTAAATCAAAATTTGGTCTAGTTAGATAGGAAAAAAAATCGTGGAGGAAAATAAGAAGTAAAATGCCATTCAATATTTAGTTTGAAACATAATTTTACTTAAACATTTAAGTATTTTTCGCCAACAAGATGTTGGTCAAATAATACAAGGTTTCGCTAAATCCTTAAAATAATAAAAAAGGTAAGAATTCAATTCCTGAGAATGTCAATCATGATTCTGAAAGGGTTTAGTTCTTTACTAAAAGTTAAAGAATATCCTTAATGTACAAATTTTTTTTAAACATTTTTCTCAAGCAATACGAAATTTAGACAAGAGACGAGAGAAGATAGATTTTCACCTGTTATTTTCTCTTCAGTCATCTTCCAATTTTTGAATTATTTTAAATATAGTTTTCTTTTCGATTGTCCTTTGTTGGATCTTCAACCAAAAACTTATCTTTTGGGTCAGAAATTGAAAGAGGAGAGGAGTAAAGAGAAAATATTAAAACTAGTATTGTTTTTTTTGTTTCTTAAATGTATTTTCACACTAGAGGCAATCTTGTTTGAGATGGAAACATTTATAAGTATGTGGGGTTAATCCTTTAAGCGAGTATTTTTTCCATCCACAAAACTTGAACTTGAGAATTTACTTAAAAGAAATCAATCATGTATCACTTGAACCAACATCCGTTGGTAAACTAGTGGCATTTGATATTAATGAATGTTTTTACAACTTTTCCCTATCAAATTAGTAAAAGAGATGTTAATTAAAAATGACTGATTATAATTATTATAAAAAATAAATTATCTTCTTATATAAGTTATTTCATTCAACCACTAAAATTATGATATGTAACATATCTAATCATTTCTAAAAAAATATTTCTAAAAACTAAATAAAATATTAGACATGTAAAACTCTTAATAACTTTGAGGAGATAAATTATCTTATGATATTATAAATACTTTATTATCTTATTATAATCATTAATATAACAATAAAATGTTAATAAAAAGAAATATAAACTATATTTTTTTTAATTTGCATGCTACAATCTTAAAAGTCACTTAATAGAAACAATTTTAGTAACAACTACAAAGGTTATAAATGACACTTTTTTTATATTAACCATAGAAGACAAAATATCAATTATTTTGTCTTAGTTAAAGTATTTTCCATATAAGAATTCTTCATCTTATATTTGTAAGTGTTATTTTAGAGGGAGAGAATTGAAGGGGTCACTTTGAAAACTCTTTCACTTTTTTGAGAGTTAGGTGAAAGAGAGGAGAAAGTTTTACGATTTTCTAGAATACTCTAAAACCACTTTGAAAACTCTTTCACTTTTTTGAGAGTTAGGTGAAAGAGAGGAGAAAGTTTTACGATTTTCTAGAATACTCTAAAACTTTTCACATATTGATTTTCACAGTTTTCCTAATGTGGAGTTCTTTCTCAAGACAAACATGTCAAAATATAGGAATGTTCTTACTAAAAATTTATAATTAGATTTGTAAACGAATAATAAAATAATATTATTGTATTATCATTACTTTAGTTAACTCTTCATTCTCTTCTTATCTAAAATTCACAATCCCAAACAATAGATAGATTTAGCTTGATTTGCATTTCTTTCTCATTCCCTTCCCCGTCATTGCCTTTTGATCTGTCCCATTTTCTTTTTCTCCTAACTCGTAAATAGAGTCTTAGTGTCAAATGTTGTTCTATATTTAAGGCTTGTTTTTTTTTGTTTCCCACATGTGTCATCATACAGGAGGCAATCATGTATGCGTCGAGAACATTCATAGGTATATGTGGCTAACTCTCCTAGGTGGGTATTATTTTCATTCACAAGACTCGAACCTAAGACCTTGTTTAAAGGGAATCAAACATGTACCACTTGAATCAACACTCGTTGATATTTAGGAATTGTTTTATGGACATGATATTAATTAGGATAGTTTGTTTTATCTTATTGTGATCTAGAGTTTGGTAAATGAGTGAGATAAGGTTATATTGTTGATCTATCATATGATATTTACCTAATTTGAAATGAGCATGATTTGATAGATCAATTTCTCATCATACAGTCATATATTAACATCAGTGTCAACCACCATATTAATGTTATCATTCGACATAATAATAACATACTATTTTCTATAACTTCATATTTTCTTCAATACTGGAGAATCTAATATTAGAATATGAGGAGAATATGTGATTTTATTATTAAATAATTTAAAATTATAATCATTAATAAATTATTTATGTCATGTGACGTAATCTCCATCAAATACGAGGCGATGAACATAATTTAGATTTATAATCTTCTCTCATGTCCTAACCACTAAAAGAACCCTTCCATATTATTAAGAAGCGGGCTAAGAGAATTCTTTAAGAAATTTTGTGTCTCACAAAGATAACTAATTTTTTTTCCTATTTATTCAATATAGCACTTTTTTATTATTTCATTCTTTAAAAAGTGTCTTTATATATTTGTTATCATTCACAAAAGGTCCAGAGTACTTTCTAAAAATTAAAAAAATATATTGTTTACAAAAGCCCTAAATGCATTGCTAAAGGAATACAAGCAGAAAATTCAGATTTGGTAAACTAAGTTCATTAATTCTCTATATGTTAAAATATCAAATTTGAAGATAAAAATTGACATTTCTCTTTCTCGAATAACGTATTTATGACATATGTTAACATTGAAAAAATTCTAGCCGAGATGTTATGAGAAGTTTGAATTTTATGCGATGTAAAATACTATTAATTTCTCATATGCAAAGAAAATTTCAGAAGGTTGCATCGGAAAACAAGGAGATATTTATTATCATTAGCAAAATGAAAGTATTTCTTGCTGCCATATTTATAGCCAAGTATATCTTTGAAATTATTACATGAAGATAAAACAAAGAGACTGCAATAAATTGATAATGATATAGGAATTGATTTTTGAATACTTTGGATGCTTATTCCATCCTCCACATGACATGCCTTGACAAAATTCAAAGAAAGGTTTGATATAATTCTAAGTTGCAATTATTGAACAATTTCCTTTCAAATTAAGAGACAAATTCTGAAAGGGAAGTCCCACCGACACTCAATTAGGCTTTGCATTAAAATCAATTTGTTCATCAATCACTCTCACAAGATGGACAAAGTGTTAAACTTGTGCACTAGCTAGTGAATCATATATGAGTAGTGTTCTCTTATAATTTCAATTTCTCTTTTAGAAGCTTATATGTTATGTGTATGTACATCTTAAATATTCGTCTAAAAACTTAAAAGTTGTCAATATGGGATTATAAGTAAATTATACTCACACTCATTTTAGTGAAATTACGTAAATTATCCACCATTTTTTTACCCCTATTCAAACCGCTTTTAATATATATACATATATTACACTGACTATCCATGCAGGAGATATAAATGTAATCTTTTAAACAAAAAACTTGTGATAAATGTAATTAAGTTAAACAAAACATGTATATTATGCACATAAGTCCAAATAATATAAGAGTCAATGTCTCTACATTATTTTTTATTCGTTACAAAATACTCAAGAATTCTAATGAAATGTTGTTTAAATCACTCTTATACTGTTTTGTAACGAACCAAAAATAATAAAAAACATTGAGTTTTATATTATTTGGACTTGTCTGTATAATATGTCATATATTATTTAACTTAATTACGATCATTACACATTTTTTATTTAAAAATTACATTTATATATCCTCTAAGGATAGTCACTGTAATACATGCATATAAATTATAAATTATGTATATGAAAAAAAGATAATTTTTTATACAATTTCATTTAAACTCAATGAATATGAGTGTAATTAACTCAAATATTATTGTTTATCTATATTACGGACTACAATATTAATTTTATCCATGGTTTATTAGCAAAGGCCCAATGTTCAATAAGCCTGCGCCAAATCGGAGCCCAAATCCAATGTTATGAGGTACGGGCTGGCAAACAGTTTCAGTTATGAGGTTTTCATTTATAGATGAAAATAAAAATTGGGAGTAATTGAGAAATGTTTAGATTCTTTTCACATGGGACAAAATGTATTTTGTGCATAATTTACTGTGTACTTTAAGAAAAAAAAATACTTTAGAAAAGCCAATAGTCAATGGAGATATAGTTATGTGAGTGATAATCAGTTAGATCTTAATTATTAATTACTCCTTCCATTGATTTATGTATAGTTGATTAGAAGAAAAAAAGTGATTTAAATATCATTTTTAAAGTTTAAGATATTATTAATTAATTTTTTCATGAATCATTATTTCATCTTCATTTCTATGAAGAGAATAACATAATTATAGAGTATAATGGGGAAGGGAATTGAGAAGGGTATAACAACAACTAATAGTGTGTTGATCTAGTAGTATAAGACTCTAATAGATCTTGCGGGTGAACAAGGACTGAATTGAGATGTTTCTTATTCGACCCTAAATGTTGTTCAGATTATTTTTTGAATTTGAACCCGACCCTAGATTTGAATATAATAGACTTTATATATCAACTATGTCAGCCTTTGAACCCGAACCTAGACCCTATTAAATATAATGCATATACATTTTAGATAAAGTATTCTCAATAATACATATTATTATGAATATGTAATTTGTCATATACAATGATATATCTGTATATATTGTTAATAGTGTATATGTGTTAAAAAAATTAGAGAATCAATTATACCTGACTAAAGAGTTGGCATTACTCTTACGCAATTGAAAATACATGCATACAAACATGATGAGTGAGTGACAATGAGTCAGGTCGGTTTATGTTTATCCCTTGCTCGACTATATATATTTACCAGATCTAATTGCAACTTATTCGTCTAGACTCGATGAAACTCAATTATATTCGAGTCCGGTCATGATTGGTCCAAACCGGGTAAGTGGGTAGGTCGAGTCCTGCTCACCCTGAATGGGGATCAGCTGTCCCATTTTTTTATGACACATCGTATACCGAACCAATTGAAAGTTGACACCTACTTAAAAAACAAAATATAAAATAACATTTTTATACTATTTGGTGTGATATGATTGATTTGTATCATGTGGGCACAAAATTTTGAGAACAGATAATCCTGATTATGCTCACCCCTACTTAAATCAATCTCATCTCATATGCCCATTCATTTTACATGTTCTGGTCGCCGGATCCTATTATGCAATCTTAAAGTCATTTTCCTTAACACTCTATTGTCTTCGTCATATCTTTCATGGTGGTAGAGGATATCATGATAGTGGTGACCATTTTGGACTGGTAAATTTACTTGGTTGGTGCACTTTGACTAAAATATTATGGTTTTAGTGCACTTTTTAAAAAAAAATACCAAATTTGTGCACTTTTCACAAACTCGGTTATAGCATAGTCGAGTGTCTTTTTTTTTTTTTTTGGTCTCACACGAAACTCGGCAACTAGGATGTAGAGTTTTATATATATTGATTTTTTAATATAATCGTCAACAAGGATGTAGAGTTTCAATTTCCTATATTGAAATCGGCAAACACGATGCCAACTATTTTAAATATTGCATTTTAGTAACTCGGCAACAAAGTTGCCGAGTATTGTTTATTTATTTTTTAATTAGGTATTGTTCACATTTTAAAAATAACATGTTGCAAGGCATATCCAATTTGCAAAACATGAATATACAAGACAACAACAATAAAAATTATTCTAACAAATATGAATATACATTTTTGCATTTCAATAACAATAACATTTTGAATTAAGTTTTCATATTTTTTTTATACTACTAGGAGTATCTCGTCACCCTTTTGGGTAAAAAACTAATCTATTTCAGTGTGTGTGATTGTCTTTCTTAACAAGTGTCACTCCCAATAATTGAAATTATGACATTTGGTGTCAGTTTCGTGGTGTAAGATCCGGAGGATGACCAAAAGCTCATAATTTCAATTATTTGAGCGACATTTGTTAAGAGGGACAGTCACACACACTGAAATAGATTAGTTTCTTACCCAATAGGGTAAGGAGATACTCCTAATAGTACCAAAAAAATGTGAAAACTTAATTCAGAATGTTATTGTTATTGAAATGCAAAAATGTATATTCATATTTATTAGAATAATTTTTATTGTTGTTGCCTTGTATATTCATGTTTTGCAAAATGAATATGCCTTGTAACATGTTATTTTTAAAATGTGAACAATACCTAATTAAAAAAAATTAAACATTGTTGCCGAATTACTAAAATGCAATATTTAAAAAAGTTGGCATCGTGATTTCCGATTTCAATATAGGAAATTAAAAAAATAATTGAAACTCTACATCCTTATTGACGATTATATTAAAAAAACAATATATATAAAACTCTACATCCTAGTTGCCGAGTTTCGTGTGGGACCATAAAAAATAAAAAAAACTCGACTATGCTATTACCGAGTTTGTGAAAAGTGCACCAATTTGGTAATTTTTTTAAAAGGTGCACTAAAACCATAATATTTTGGTCAAAGTGCACCAACCAAGTAAATTTGCCATTTTGGACCTATAGGTGGTTTCTATTATGTACTATTGAAACCGTTACGGCCATGATTTATCATTTTGTTAATGTGGAGCAATTGTATTATGATTAAGTTGGACATCATATATTTAATATAATTATATCGACTATTTATTTTGGGTTACAAAATAAGTGATTTAATTACGGGCAACTCATAAGATTTCTAAAACTTATAACGGATATGAGCTTAATGAGTAAATACTCAACAGGTTAGCCCATAGAGGATAATGGGAACCCTATAATTTAACACATAAGGAATAGTTATGGTCCCCAATACACCAAATCACAGACAGTTTTTACATTTCCCCATCAGAGGGAAAACGAAGGTCTAAAAAAGAATTAAGGATTTAGTTGAGGAAAATCATCATACCAAAACTCTCTCAGTAAGGTAGACCAAATGAGTATATCAGAGAACATGAAATCAGACATGACATTTCACTCTTGTTTTATATTATTGTGAGAATCATGAGATTCAAGATCTTATGATTGGTATTTCACCAATCATAAGGAATTTCCAACAAGTGGTATCAGAGCATAAGTTCTGAATTTTATGATTCTCCACTAAATGTGTTATCCCAAATTTTTTACATGAAGCCTAATTTTAAGTTTCCGCTATTATATTATATAAAAAATGGGAATTTTTTTAAACACCTCAATGTTTATGTTATATATAAGATACTGTCATGAACAATTCACACCATCTATGTGAGGGAGATTGAATTCATATGGAATTAAATATGCTATAACTGTTCAATTGTTTTTTTCTCTCTGACGTTATGAGTTGCGTCCTTTTTTCCCTGCATAGCAATTCATTTTTTTCATTTCAAATATGAAGATTTTGAATTCATGGAAGAACATATATAAATATATTTATATATTTCATATGAATGAAGTTTTTTGATGTTTTGCTTTTTTTCCCTGCAATTTCTTTTTGGTTTCAAATCATTATTTTGAAACTTGTATATGTGTATGCACATGATAAATAATTGTTTGCAAGAAACATGTATATACTTGCTTGAGTATACACAAAATGAAAATATTCAAGAAGGGCGTAATATATTTACAGTATGTTTCACACAAATTTTCTCAATGTAATTATACAATTTATGTTCTAATCCAAGAGTTATCACACATAAGTATTTGTTTGGTTTGCAATTTTTTTTGAAAACTGGATTCATAATTTTTTTTCTCGTTTGACCATATCTATATAAGCAAGTTATATTCTATATGTTTTAAAATATGCATGAACATATCTTTTGATTTGGAATTATATTGTGCGATACAATTTGTTAATCATAAAAGATATCAAATCTGAAGGTTTTAATTGCAAGATAATTATTTTTTATAATGGACACATATTCTTTACTTTTTTCTGATAATTATTTTGAATTAATTGATGCAATATGTTACCAAAGTAACCTCTATTGTGAAAATTAATTGAAATCACACAGAAAAGTATGAGATTATTTATGCGAATTGTGTTCGGCCCAAAGGAAAACACAATTTGGCCAAATAATAACATATATGTGATGATAAATATGTAACAATTATAAAGTTTTTTTCATGTGAATAATAGTCGGTCCAAAGAAATGCTAGTATTTGAGAGAACTAATTGTTAGTATTTGATCATTATATTGAGAGTACCACTTATAAATTAATTTCTCTGTCCAAAGACTAGAAACTTATTTTGTGCTATGTATCTTGTGATGGGTCTATTATGTGAATATGTCTTGTTTTATATGTTACATGACTTATTTGTTTAGGTGTGAACATGTTATTAATTCTTTGTTCTATGGATTTAGTGTCTTTTACCAATGCTGCAAATATTTCTGCTCAAATTAATAACATCTCGTTGCTGAATGGGACAAACTTTAAGGTCTTGAAAGAAGCTGTAGAAATTATTCTCAGTTGTATGGATTTGGATCTAGCACTTTGTATGGAGAAATCCATTTCTACTGCAGAAAACCTCGATGAGCCTGAAATTGAGAAATGAGAATGCTCTAACTGAATGTGCCTGATGATCATGAAACACTCTAACTGAATGTGCCTAATGATCATGAAACGCTCTATTCTAGATGTGTTTCGGGGCTCTATCTCTAAGGGTCAAAGTGCAAGGAAGTTCCTTGAAGAAGTAGAACAATTCTTTGCCAAAAATGAAAAGGCGGAGACAATTAGCCTTTTGACTAAACTCATATCCATGAAGTATATAGGCAAAGGGAATGTAAAGGAGTATATTATGGAGATGTCTAATCTCGTATCAAAACTCAAGTCACTTAAGTTAGAGCTTGGTGATGACTTGCTCGTGCACTTGGTTTTGATCTCTCTTCATGCACATTTTGGACGATTCAAAGTGAGTTATAACACCCAGAAGAACAAATTGTCCCTCAATGAGCTTATATCTTACTGTGTGCAAGAGGAAGAGAGGTTGCAGAGAGATAAGACTGAAAGTCCTTACTTGACTATGACCCCTCAAAATAAGAAAAGAAAGAGCAATAAGTGTGTTGCGAAAGAGCCTTCTCAACAAAAGAAATTGAAGAGTGGTGAGGAATTTACCTACTACTTCTGTAAGAAGCAAGGTCACCTGAAGAAAGAGTGTCCTAAATATGCCTCATGGCGTGTTAAGAAGGGTAAATTTCTCACTCTTGATTTTTCTGAAATTAATTTAGCTTTTGTACCCAATGATACTTGGTGGGTGGATTCTGATGCTACTACTCACATAAGTATCACTATACAGAGTTGCTTGTCGAGCCAACAACCAAGTGATGATGTAAGATTCATCTTTATGGGCGATGACAAAAGAGTTGAAGTTGAGGCTATTGGAACATTTAGATTATATATAAAAACTGATTTCCATTTGGATTTATTTGAGACATTTGTTGTACCGTCTTTTAGGCGAAATTTGATTAGTATTTCCAGTTTGGACAAATTTGGTTTTTCTTGTTCTTTTGGCAATAATAAAGTTAGTCTATGTAAAAATTCAAATATTGTTGGTTCTGGTTCTTTAATTGATAATCTACATATGTTTGATGTTTCTAGTTCCAATAATGAAATACTGCAAACAAATTCATGTGATACAAAACGAAAATTAAAAGAGAATTTAGTCACCTTATGACACAAGCGTTTAGGTTATATATCTAAAAAAAGAATACAAAGACTTGTGTCAGATGAAATTCTTGACCCTTTAGATTTATCAGACTTTGAAGTCTGTGTTGAGTGCATAAAGGGAAAACCGACAAACAAAAGGAAATTGGGTGCTGAAAGAGCTAAAGATATCTTAGAACTAACACACACAGATATATGTGGTCATTTCCATATGGCTTATTGGAATGGACAATATTATTATATTACGTTCATATACGATTACTCTAGGTACGACTACCTATAACTTAAACATGAGAAGTCTCAATCCTTAAATGTTTTCAAGTCTTTCAAGGTTGAAGTTGAACTTCAACTTGGAAAGAAAATTAAGGCTGTCAAATCTGACCGTGGTGGTGAATACTATGACAGATATGATGGATAAGGAGAAAACCGTTTAGGGTCATTTGCGTTTTTCCTCAGAGAGTTTGGAATTGTTCTGCAATACACTATGCTAGGCAAACCTACCATGAATGGTGTTTTTGAGCGATGAAACTGAATTCTTAAGGATATGGTGAGAAGTATGATTAGTCATTCTTCCTTACCAGAGTCTCTTTGGGGGGGAAGCTTTAAAGACCATAATTTACATCCTTAATAAGGTGTCAAGTAAAGTAGTTAACAAAACCACATATTAGATTTGGACTAATAAAAGACCAAGCTTAAAAAACTTGCACATTTGGGGTTGTCCAGCTGAACGCTCTCGGGGCTATAAATTTATGATCCCACTTTAAGACTTTTTTTTAGACGGGAAATGCAAGATTTCTTGAGGAAGTTGATTTTGGGAAGGAAGAGAACATAAGAAATCTTGTCTTTAAGGAAGAATGTGACACTAATATTGAACAAGTTCTTGTGCCTATTACCATTCAAGGAATAAATTTGGTAATAAAAGATAACGTTCAGAATATTGTCCCTAACAATATTCCAGAGCAAGACATCAATGAGGTACTCCCTCAATTACTTATAGAACGAATTCAACAACCTCAAGAAGCAGAAGTGCCATTAAGGAGATCTACTAGAGAGATGAGAAGTGCAATTCCTGATGATTATATTGTATTTCTTCAAGAACATGAGGATAACATTGGGTTAGCAGAAGATGATCCATTGAACTTCTGTCAAGCCAAGAAAAGTTATAACTCTCAAAAGTGAATCGATGCCATGAAGGATGAGATGAAGTCTACGAATGATAATGACATTTGGGATCTTGTCGAATTACCTAAAGGTGCGAAACACATTGGTTGCAATGGATATTTAAAACCAAGAGGGATTCAAAGGGTAATATTGATAGATATAAAGCTCGTCTAGTTTCTAAAGGCTTCACTCATAAATAAGACATTGATTATAAAGAAACTTTCTCTTAAGTATCTTCGAAGGATTCTTTTAGAATAATATTGACACTAGTAGCTCATTTTGATTTAGTGATACATCAGATGGATGTTAAGACTGCATTTCTAAATGGTGACATTAAAGAAATGATCTATATGGTACAACCAGAAAACTTTGTGTCCGTTGGCTCAAAGTCAATGGTATGCAAATTAAAGAAATTCATCTGTGAGCTTAAACAAGCTTCTCGTCAATGGAATCATAAGTTTCAACAAGTTATTAACTCCTATGGTTTTGAGGCAAATAAAGTTGATGATTGCATGTACCATAGGTTCAGTGGTAGTAAATTTATATTCCTGGTATTATATGTCGATGATATAATGCTTGCTAGAAGTGATATAGGACCATTGCATGAGACCAAGAGATTTCTAACGAAGAATTTCAAAATGAAAGATCTTGGGGAATCTTCTTTTGTATTAGGTATTCAGACATTGAGAGATCACTCTCAAGGTATCCTAAGGTTGTCACGAGAAAGCTATATAGATAAAGTTCTGAATAGGTTTGGCATGAAAGACAGTAAACTAGGGGATACCCCTATAACTAAGAGAGACAAGTTTAGTCTCGAATAGTGCCCCAAAGATGACCTTGAAAGATTTCTCATGCCTCTATAGTAGGAAGTCTAATGTATGCTCAAGTTTGCACATGTCCCTACATAACATTTGTTGTGGGAGTTTTAGGAAGATATTTGAGTAATCCTGGAATGCATCATTGAAAGGCAGTCAAACGTGTTATGCGTTACTTGAAGAGAACAAATGACTATATGCTCACTTATCAGAGGTTTGGGAATTTAGAGATCATTGGGTACTCTGACTCCGATTTAGCTGGATGTCTAAACAACACACACTCCACCTCTGAATATGTGTTTATATTGGATGGAGGTGCTATCTCTTAGAAGTCGGAAAAATAGATGCTTATAGCTCCTTCAACCATGGCTGCAGAGTTCATGGCTTGTTTTGAAACATATGACCATGGCATATGGTTGTAGAATTTTGTCATTGGCTTACGTGTGGTCGATGGTATTGAACAACCATTGAGAATTTATTGTCACAACAAGTCTGCGGTTCTTTACTCCAACAACAATAGGAGTTCTACAAAGTCAAAATTTAATGACATCAAGTTTCTGGTTGTTAAAGAAAGTGTTCAAAAGGGACAAATTTTCATAGAGTATAGGGACAAATTTTATGCTAGCTGATCCACTAACTAAGGGTTTGGTACCTAAAGTCTTTCATGAGCATGTTGCTCATATGAGTGTTGTTCCTTAGGATACCTTAGTTCAGTGGGAGTCTATATGTTTTATGATTTACTTTGGATATTATATACAGTTTTTATGCATAATAAAGTTGATGATTTATTGTTCTATTTTGAAATTGTGCATTGTAACTATTGTGTTGCAATTAAAGACTTTGAATTTATCTCACTAAAGAATAAAGAATGACTAGTTGGAAATAAACATGTTTCGGATCACATTGCATGAAATTTCCATGTCAGTTATCCATATTTGATCTATCTCATTAAGTATATTATTATAGTGATTATGGTGGTCGAGTCACGCTTCAATATGATGAAAGTCGTGGTGGTTCCATAGTTGATATATGAGATGGACGATATTATATTAAGGAGAAGTCTAATATAAATAGCTTACAGATGTGCGCCTAAAGAATATGTGATATAATTTGTTCAAGAAAATATGAAGCCCAAGTGAGAGATTGTTAGAAATTCATAATTTCTAATTAAGGTGGACATCATATATTTAATGCAATTATATCAGCTATTTATTTTGGGTTACAAAATAAGTGATCTAATTACTGACAACCCATAAGACTTCTAAAAACTAATAACAAATATGAGCTTACTAAGTTAATACCCAACAGGTTGGCCCATAGGGGATAATATGAATCCTATAAGTTAACACATAATGAACGGTTATGGTCCCCAATACACCAAATCACAAACATTTTTCAACTCTCTCCATCAGACAGAAAATGAAGGTCCCAAAAGGAATTAATGATTTGGTTGAGGAAGATTATCATACCAAAACTCTCTCAGAAAGGTAGATCAAAGGAGTATATTAGAGAACATGAATTCAGGTATGATATTGCACTCTTGTTTTATATTATTGTGAGAATCATGAGATTTAAAATCATGTGATTGATATTTCACCAATCATAAGGAATTTCTAACAGTACCTTCCAACTATGGTGTCACTTGTGCTCATTCCTGTGGTGCACCTCTTGGTTTTGGTGTATATTTTCGCCAATATGCCCCACCTTTTTTACGACATGCACCACATCATTTTGCATTGTCTACTGGAAGCAATAAGCCAT
Organism: Lupinus angustifolius; assembly: GCF_001865875.1. Classification (NCBI taxonomy): domain Eukaryota; kingdom Viridiplantae; phylum Streptophyta; class Magnoliopsida; order Fabales; family Fabaceae; genus Lupinus; species Lupinus angustifolius. The sequence goes on from NC_032027.1 coordinate 2,305,787, forward strand.
TGCTTTCGTTTCCATACTTTCCAGGTTATAATGGTTTTGGTTTTTCTTCTCAAGGCTTGCATTCTAATCATTTTATCAACAAAGCATTGGTCTAGTAGTATAAAACCTCATTGGATCTCATGTGGACTAAAAAAAATCAAATTTTCAATTCCTTGGAGTTACACTTTTTGGAAGGAGCATCAGATCCTACTCTTGTGCATGAACAAACAATGAATTCCACCTAGACACAAAGGGTAATTAATCTGATGTCTATATAAAATCTTGTGGCAATTATACTTTTCATCATCTCTTGATACAAATGTTTCTCTCTTTTAAGAATCTTCTTCTTATACCTTCTTTTACCAAGATTTTTCTCATTCTATATCAATTTGCATGAGACAGTTTCTGCTATTTAAAGTTTCATCATAATACTTGTTTTGTGAAATGTCAGGATATTGATCAAGTGTAGCTAAGAGGTTCTTCCACAAAAGAGATAATTTATGATACCTCCTCCAGCCTTCAACACTTCATATGTGTCTTCCAATTCATTATAGTGTTCTCTATCACTAGAAAAGTACCTACTTTGAAAAATAATAAGTTTGTGTTATGAGCAAAGAAAAAAGTGTGAGAGGGGCTGAGACAGTTGTAGGAAAAAGACAAAATAAAATGAACAAAGGACAACTAGCAATGGACCCGCACATCATGGAACCAAGGAGAGGCCAAAGATAGAAAATTCATAACTGAAAATATTCCTTTTTGACAATACAAGTAAGAGGAAGGGGTATTGAGGAAGGTGTGCAGAATTTTGAGAACATTCCTCCTTTCCCGTGGCATTCCTTTTGGAGTGATTCTTATGGATATTACTTTAGTAACGTTTTACATTCCTAGAAGTGAGTATTGTGTGTAGTACCTCACATAGTCTATTTTTCATACACTTTTCCTTGTATTGTTCCGACTTGGTAATATAAATTATGGGATTTCATTGCTAATTCTATTCATACGAACTTCAACAATTACATTTGGTGCTTTCATCTTCTACCATGGCGGAAAACACTCATATCAAAGGGTTGGATACTGCCATTAACAACCTCAATGCTACGATGCAAAAAATGATGGAGGATGCCGACACTCGTCATGACGATTATGTCGAGGCACATCACGCTAATATGGCTAGGCTAGACCGAGTGGAAGTTCAACTCAACACTCTCCATCTCACCTCTGCTTTTAATGGTAGTATGAACTCTGATGGTTTTCTTTCACAATGACAACAACCATTCCAGTTGTGAAACGTCAAGCTTGATTTTCCCATATTTGATGGCTATGAGGTTTTAAATTGGATTTTCAAAGAAAAACAATTCTTTGATTACTACTCCACGCTAGACCACCACCGCCTTATCATTGCAGCCGTTCACATGGAAAAGGACGCCATTCCTAAGTTCTAGATGATGACTCGTAACAACCTTTTTCATTTATGGGCTTCATATACACATGCCTTAGAACTTGAATATGGATCCTCCCCTTATAAATCCCCCCGACCTGCTCTGTTCAAACTTACCCAAATCACCACCGTCAATGTTTTTTACATTGTTTTCACGTCACTTGCTAACCGCTCCCATGGACTTAGTCCTGATGTTATTTTGGACTGTTTTATTACTTGCTTAAACCAGAGATCCACAGAGGTAGTAGCCCAAAACCCTCATTCATTGTCTAAAGCCTTTTCCCTTGCCAAACTATTTGAATAAAAATATAACCCATCTACCAAGCCCAACTACCAACCCAATAAACCATACTCCTACACGAACCCCGTCACTACAACCCGAAACACAAACCCCATCTTACCCACCCCTATAACCCAACCTAACCTACACCTACTGTACCCACATCAACTTCCTGTTCGTAGTATTATTCCTGCTGAAATTCAAATCTAACGTGATAAAGGGTTATGTTTCTATTGTGATGAAAAATTCTCACCTACACACAAATGCCCTAATAAGCATTTTCTATTGTTGCAAGTGGATGAAATTGAAGATGCATCGCTGGAAAATGATCCACCAAATCCCCCTAACTCTCCTTCGGCACCAGAGGACAACACCGATCATCACTAATCTTTCAATGCTCTCAAAGGTGCTCATGGGGCTGGTACTCTTCGTTTTTAAGGCCAAATTCAAGGTAATCAAATCCAAGTTTTTTTGGATAGTGGAAGTTCTAATAACTTCCTTCAGTCGTGCATTGCACAATGCTTGAAAATCCCAACTCAAGAATCACCCCGATTTTAGGTTTTGGTGTGTAATGGTAGCACCCTCACGACTATAGGGTTCATACCCGACCTTCCTGTTACAATAAAAGGTCATACCCTTCACCCTCTTGTTTACTTGCTTCCAATCACTGGTGGTGATTTGGTGTTGGGAGCCCATTGGCTCAAAATCTTGGGACCTCATGTGTCCGATTATGATGCTTTATCCATCAAGTTTTACTTAAATAACAAATTCATCACGCTAATTGGTGAATCTTCAAAAGAACCAGGTCAGGCCCAATTTCATTACATTCGTAGGTTACAAAATACTCACTCGATTGACGCATTTTACACTCTTCAGTTCCATTCACTCTCGGAAAATAACTTTGTTGATGCTCTGACTGCCTTACCCGAGGATTTGGTTGCCCTTCTTTAATCTTATTGGCATATATTTGATGAACCCACAGGGTTACCTCCACCACGGCTTTAGGATCATTATATTCCCTTACTTATTGGTAGCGATCCTGTTAAAGTAAGACCTTATCGATACCCTCATTGTCAGAAATCTGAAATTGATCAGATGGTTTTCGATATGCTTAATCAGAGTATTATACAACCATGTAATGCCCTTTCTCTTCACTAGTTTTACTAGTTAAAAAGAAAGATGGTTTGTGGCGCTTTTGCATATATTATATGGGTCTGAATGCAATAACTATTAAGGATAGTTTTCCAATTCCGACTGTTGGTGAGATGCTTGATGAATTATTTGGAGCTTACTATTTTTCCAAATTGGATTTACGGTCAAGATATCATCAAATTCATGTCACTTATGAGGATAGGCATAAAATGGCATTTCGAACTCACCAAGGGTTGTATGAATGGCTTGATATGCCTTTTGGGCTCTCAAATGCTCTTACATTATTCCAAAGTCTTATGAACTCTGTTTTTAAGGAGCAGCTCCACAAGAATGTGTTGGTTTTTTTTAATGATATTCTTGTATATAGCCCAACTTGGTCTTCTCAATTGGAGCATCTAGAAGTGGTTCTCAAACTGTTGCAGCAACATGTCCTATTTGCTAAATTTTCAAAGTGTTGTTTCGGTTGCACCATAGTGGACTACATAGGGCATAAACCCGGCAAATTTCTTGGGTATGACTTTACAATTGAGTATAAACCCGACAAAGAAAACATAGCAACATGTAGTCTTCCGCGTTTATTCTGCTTTACCTTTGTTGGTGCAGCGGAAGCGATCGTTGCGCAGTGTTGGCCACAAGCAATCAAATAAAGGCATAGAATAAATATAAGAGAAGAGACAAGAGAATTTGTTAACGGGGTTTGGTCAATTGTGTCTACGTCCTCGGGAGCGCTGAGCGGCTACCAATATATTATTAGAGAATTAGGATTACAAACCCTAGCACCCCCATGGGCCCACCTGCCCATGGGGTGTTTCTATTTAGTGCTCATATATGGTGCACATTATAACAAGGGACTTGAGTCCAATATATAACATTGATATTCTACTCTATTATAATTCTAGGCAATTTTGGACTTCATATAATAACATAAACATCCCCAACAATCTCCACCCTGATTGAAATAGACGAATATCTCGCTCCTTATAAAATCTACACAAGAATCTCCACCTTAGCGAATATATGACTCCACCTTGTTCAATGTCTAGTTCTCTTTAATTGCTCCCCTATAGCATAGACCTTCTGAGTATCATTGATGATGTTATCAAGAGCCTAGCTCTCCAAACTTATAGTACAGCTTTCTGTACCTCCATCAAATGGAACATGCTGCCTAGCCACCTATTACTAGGAAGTCTTTCGATATATTGGAACTTCTACACAAAATTTCACCAACAATCGTCCTCTTCAATACTCAGTCAAACTGAACCTTGGAGCTTCCTTGGAAAGCCTCAACCGCTACCACCATTGTCTACTTCGACAATCCTAGTTCAAAAGAACTATCATACTCCACCATAAGGAGTATACCCACAACATATATCTTGCATCAATTCTAACTAATGTCCGTGCCACATCCTTGCACCAAGCCAATGCCCATGTCACACCTCTACATCTCTACCAATGCTCGTGTTACAACTTGCATCAAAGCCAATGCCTATGTCACACCCTACAGCAAAGTCAACCATCGCCCTTGTACTTTTGTGGATCTGTTAACAATTAATATATTTCACTATGACATCTCACACACGCCATTACGATATTCTCTTTCTCATCTCCAATGAGAACATTCTCTCAACATCTAGAGAGATATTGCTAGCATCTAACTCAACACATTTGTCTCTATCTCCACCTTGATCCTAACCCAATACATGAACTTATGGGGTTCTGGATCAACACATACATCGCCCACACTACAATTCCGCCATGTTTCCTTCTCCTTCAACTCATCTACTCTATATTTGCCATTACCTTTGACGCACCTTGTCTAGCCATCACACCTTCACCCTATTTAGTCATTATCTGACGTCTGGGCTAAGAGACAACTACCAATTAGCTCTGATACCAATTGTTGGTGCAGCAAAAGCGATCGTTGTGCAGCGTTGGCCACAAGCAATCAAATTAAGGCATAGAATAAATATAAGAAAAGAAACAAGATAATTTTTTTAACTGGGTTCGGTAAATTGTGCCTACATCCCCGGGAGCGCTGAGCGGCTACCAAGATATTATTAGAGAATTAGGATTACAAACCCTAGCACCCCCATGGGCCCCCCTGCCCATGTGGTGTTTCTATTTAGTGCTTATATATGGTGCACATTATAACAAGGGACTTGAGTCCAATATATAGCATTGATATTCTGCTCTATTCTAATTCTAGGCAATGTGGGACTTCATATAATAACATATTTCAATTATTCCCAACAACCTTGTCAGTTCCTATGCCACAATTGGTTTCTTTGATTCATGAAGCTGTCAATAATGACCCTCTCTTGGTTGACAACTGCAATCAATGTTTGTTAGATACTAGTTTGGAACCTCATTATCATGTTAAGCATGATATGATATTTTGGAAAAACTGAATTGCGGTGCCACAAAAGTCTGAACTGATCCAACTCATTTTCAAAGAGTTTCACTCTTCCCCTTTAGGTGGTCATGCCGGTGTTACAAGAACTAAAGCAAGAATTATTACTCAATTTTTTTGGTCTACTATGACAAATGATATTAAGTAGTTTGTGTCTCAATGCTTGATTTGCCAACAAGCCAAACATTCAAATGTTGTGCCTGTTGGATTGTTGTAGCTACTTCCAATTCCAAACCAGATTTGGGAAGACGTGGCTATGGATTTTATAACGGGACTTCCCTTGTCAAATTCATACACTGTGATACTGGTTGTGGTTGATAGGTTATCAAAATATAGTCATTTCTTCCTTTGAAGGCTGATTACAACAATGCCAAAGTTGCTGAAGTTTTTCTCAATACTATTGTTAAACTTCATGGATTTCCCAAATCCATTGTATCTGACAGAGAAAAAAATTTCACTAGTCAATTTTTGCAGCATTTGTTTAATTGCAGTGGCACCACTTTGGCAATGAGCACCGCCTACCACCCACAAACCGATGGTCAATCCGAAGCTGTCAATAAATGTCTGGAGCTTTACCTCCGTTGTTTCTAGAGCCACAACCCTCGATCTTGGTCTAAAATGTTGTCGTGGGCTGAGTTTTTGGTATAACACTTCATTCCATACTAGGATTGATATGACACCATTCAAGGCGGTGTATGGTAGAGATCCCTCTGCTCTCATTCGTTATGAGCCACAATCCACAAACCCCTCTTTCTTGCAGCAACTATTAGTAGAACGAGATGATACTATTGCTGCCCTCAAAGAGAACCTTGGTCGAACACAATAAATAAGGAAGAAGTTTGTTGAAACGTTGCTTTGCTGAGTTCCAAATTGGGGACATGATTCTTGTGAAATTACAGCTATATCGCCAACACTTCATTGTTCTATACCGTAATAAAAACTGAGTATGTGTTACTTCGGTCCATTTCCAGTCATTGAACGAATTGGACAGGTTACGTATATGCTAATACTTCCATCAATTGCCCGAATATTTCCCGTTTTTCACATATCAGCATTAAAGCCTTGCAAGGGAGAACATTCTACTCCAAGGAGAGGCCAAAGAGAGAGAAGTCCTAACCAAAAATATTCCTTTTTGACAGCATAAGAGGAAGGGGTATTGAGGAAGGTGTGTAGAATTTTGAGAATATTTCTCCTTTCCCGTGGCATTCCTTTTGGAGTGATTCTTCTGGATATTACTTTAGTAACTTTTTACATTCCTAGAAGTGAGTACCGCGGTAGTACCTCACATAGTCTATTTTCATATACTTTTCCTTGTACTGTTCGTACTTGGTAATATAAATTCCGCGATTTCATTACTAATTCTATTCATACCAACTTCAACCATTACAATTTGCACACACTGCTTCTAGATCAAGTTCTTATTTACTTTGGCATTGTAGTTTATGGCATGCACATGAAAAGATTGCAAGTCATGTCCTCAATCATTGTAAAATACCACATTGTAATAAAATCCCTTCAGATTAATATTCTTCTTGTGTCTCAGTAATGCACATATAATTTATGTTGGTACATCATCAAATGTTTATTACAGTGCATTTAATCTCTTATATTTGGATTTGTGGGGTCTTGCTCTTGTGTATTCTAAGTCTAGTTTCAAATAATACTTGTCTATTATAGATGTTGCTACTAGATATAATTGGATATTTCTTTTAATGCAAAAAATCTGAAACTATTATCATTTTCCAAACTCTTATGACTATGATTCACACTAAGTTTAATTGTATTGTCGAGTCTATTCAAATTGGTTGTGGTTATGTACCTCCAAACTCTATGTATAACTCATAAAGTTGCATGTCCTCACACACATAATCAATAAGGAACAATTAAGAGAAAACATATGCATATAATTAAGATTGATCTATTTCTCTTAGCTCATGCTTGTTTGCCTCTTACATTCTGGGATCACTCTTTCCTCGCAGCGTTTAACTTATCAACAAAGTACATTCTCATTCTTTATCTAATAGAGCTCCTTAGACTCTGCCTTTTGGAAATATTCTAGATTATCACTCTTCCAAAAAAATTGGTTGTACTTGTTTTCCATATATTTCACCCATTAACAAACACAAGATATGATTTAATTCCTCTGTGCTAGTGTACTCTCCTTTATTATTCTAACTCTCACAAAGGTTATAAATGTCTTACTAAAGAGTATGCAAGATTATCATTTCAAAGGATGTCCTCTTTAATGAATATGCCTTTTCTTTTTCCATTGAGTTGAGTATTACTCCTTTCCCCACTAATCCTTCAGCATCCCAATCTTCTTCCTTCTCCACTGATTTTCTAAACATTGTCCCTTGTTCCTATGTTTTTTATCTTCCTTCTTTTGTTATTGCTCTTAACCATTCAACCCCTACTTTGTCTATTGTTCCTATTCATTCTACATCACCTTTTCCCCAATGATAAGATTATGATATGTGGCCCAAAAAAAACTTTAATGGTACAAATTTTAAGTTATTTTTAAATTAAAAAATATTATAATTGATGAAATCAATATGAGTCTCACATTTCAGTATTGGACCCTCCAATATTGGAGAGGATCCCAACTTCCTAGCCCCTCTACTCTTACCTCCTTATGACATGTCTCTTCTCATGCTACCTTCTAATCCAAGGTTGCTCCAGCTAATTCCAAGGCTATGCACAAGTCAATAACTTAATTGCTAATCTCAGTTCCACATTTTCTCTTACACAATTTAGTTAGCTATGCTACTTTTTGGAATAGAAGTAAAAAAAATATGAAGAGTGGTTATTTTCTCTCTTAGTCGAAATACGTTAGGGATCTCATTGAGAAAGGACACATGAGTTCAACAAAACCTTTAAACTCTTCTATGTTCATAATTTCCAGTTAACTAAGGAGGGATCCAATTATGTGGACAATCCTGTTATTCTAAAAAGATGAATGTTACCTTACGATATATCACTTTCATTAGGTCTGATACCACTTATCTTGTGAACAAAGTATGTCAATGTTTATCTACTCCTCTTGAAGAGCATACATATACAGTAAAAATAATTCTAAGGGATTTTATAGGCATAGCTCTCATGACATTCTATTGTAATTAGCTTTACTTAGCAAGTAATTATCCTTCAAATGGTTTTCAATGCTAATTGGGCTTTTGCGCTTGATGACAAGAGGTCCATCAACTAAGGTTGTTTGTTTCTTGGACCTAACTTAATTATATGGTGGTCCAAAAAATAATCAACCTTGTCCAAGTCCAACATTGAGGTTGAGTATATGAGTTTAGCTTTGACAGCTTAAGATTTCACATGGATTCGCTCTCTTCTCACATAACTTCAATTTGCTCATATTATCCTTTTAATTCTTTGTGACAACCTTAACACTATTGTCATGGTTTATGATCATGTTCTTTATCAAAAACTAAGTATATTAAGCTTGACTTCTACTTAGTCACAGATAAATTACAACATGACTTTATAAATCAAATATATTCTAGTTGAATTTTAGATGATTCACTACTCTAAGATTGCCATTCTTACTAGGCCCTTATCACTACTCTAAGGACAACAACATGTTTTTTATTTTAACTAAGCTTCTTTCCTTGGGTTTTTTGGGATGTTAGAGAAACAACAACAATGCTTGTTTTAGGTAATTATAATTTCTAATTAGTTAAATTTATAGTTTTCTATTAATGAGCCAACAAATGATAGGTGTACTCCAGCTAACCTTCTATTAATTATAATTAAAAAAATATGTAATTTATATTTTGTTTCTCTACTTTCTCTTCTAACTTAGTTTTCATATTTTGTAAAGTAATAATATATGTGAATTAGGCTTTTGAGGCTTAATTTGTGTCGATCATGGCTTATTTTAGGTATTGTTTGTTTCTACTCTTTATAGAAGACAATCAAAATCGAACCTGTGGATACTCACTTGAACCCAAGCCAAATTTAATGGGGAAAACTCGATGTGATTGAGATCAGATTCGGGTTTTATCTAGATTTAATTTTTGGATTCGGGTTTGGTAGAACAAAAACTCTACCCAAACTCGCCTCGAAGTAATGTAATTTAATTTAAAATTAAAAGATTTATCATGTGTTCGTTATTTTTAATTTCTAATTTTAATTTACATACTATTGACTCTTCAAACATAAAAGAAATGAAATACTACAAGAGAAAATATAAATGCTAGAGAAAAATAAAACAAAAATAATAACATACTTTCCTTAGTATATTTTTTTCTAGGTTCGGGTTACCCGAAACCCGACGGGTTCGGGGATAATATCTTTATTTTCAACCCCATTAAGTTCAGATTCGGATTTTGAATTTCGGGTTTAGGTATGTACAAACCCGACCCCGATCTAACCCGTTATCCTACTACTCTTTTCTACCTATCCAAATATTCCATTAATTCACTATTTCTTCATAAGTGTCATTTTTCCAAAAAGAAAGTGTATTTAACTGTTATTTTTCAAATTTCATGACAATATTAATTATTTATCTATTATTAAAATAAAATCTAATGATTTTATTTACTTGTGTTAAAATATAAAGGATGACACATAAAAAATATATATTGCATCCTATAAGTTGCAATATAGTATATGTGACATGAATCACCTGTGCATAAGCGTCACCTCGATCTCATTTCATTCTCCCTTTCTTAAAAATAGTTTAAAAATTATGATTTCTAAAACATTTTTTCTGATTCTATTCTCATATTTTGGATCCTTTAAACACTAGTAATCGACAAGATCCTTCAGTTTCTTCCTAGTAATGAGGAATATTTCCTTTTCCCAATTTTTGTGAATGAGTAAGACCCATCCAGTTCATAAATTTGAGTTTCAGGATCAGAAGCTACACTAACATGCGTGCAAAGTTGAAACAAGAAAAACCAAAAAAATAGTACCTATCTACATACATAGCATCGATTTTTTGGGTTCAGTCTCAGATAAACAAACCAACCTATACCATTCATTCAAATTACGTTTATGTAAATCCAATCCAATTTTTGTTCCAAAATATCTCAATCCCACAAATAAAAACAAAAAGGGCACAATCTTTCTACTTATATCCTACTCACACCACAGTTTGCAAAAAGATATCTTTTTGATAAAAACCCATGTTTGGTTTTCGTTAAAGGTTGTAAATTTGCAATCTTTAGAGTCTCATTTGGCATAATTTTCAGCTGGGTAGTTTTGTTTTTGCTCTCAGATTTTGTGGGTCAACATGGAGATCGATAAAGCTATTACAGGGTGTGGTGATCAAAGACTTCAGACCAAGTACAACAACGCTACTTATGTTATTCAGAGAGCTTTGGCTTTGTATCCGTAAGTTCATCTATTTCTATGAGCCCAGGTTGAATTTTATGTTGAGGATTTTGATTTATTTGTCTATATTATGTCAGAAAAGGAAAAGAATGTTATGTATTGTCGTTGACCTGATCTTTTATAGTTGCTTGAATTGGAAAGATGAATAATGTGGATGGATGATTGATATATGTTCGATCGAATTGATGAAATTTTGGGGTAATATTGAATATTTGAATTTCCTCCCTTGATTGTATTGTCTGAAGGGTAAGTCTTTTTAAAAATAAATGTTTGAACTTATTGTCTTAGGTGGTTTGAACATGTGTGAAGAAGAATTGTAGAAGCCCGATAAGGAGATTGGATCAGACGTAGGGTAGGTTAATAGTTAGAGGTAAAGAGAGACTTGGAAAAACTATAGGTGAAACCATGAAAAATTTAGATTTAGATGGTTTGTCTTTAGACATGATTTATGGTAGGACATTGTGGCGTCGCCTGATTTATGTAGCCGATTCCACTTGATTGTTATTATAGTCTGTTGACTTGAGTGTAGTTACCTGAAGTTCTGATGAAAGTTGAACAATGATGGTCTTCACATTAAGTTCCACTAGGCCTAACTTACTGAAAAATATGTAATAAGTCATGCCTATATTTAATTAAATGCAAAAGATGATTCTAAATAAATGTTTATATACGAACTTTGATTACTATCAAACTTCTCAATCTTAACTGTCCTTATTAATGTAAGTTTACTGTTGTCTGCTTATCTTTATGTATAGGATTGAGGAGGTTGCTTTCAGTTTCAACGGTGGAAAGGATTCAACGGTAAGTTTTAATGTGTGTAATATTTTAGCACCAGCAGTGTCTTCGAGCTCATTAATGGTGACATGGAGCTTTGGCATGTAGGTTTTGTTGCACCTACTCAGGGCTGGATATTTCTTGCATAAAAGGGGACAAAGTAATGCCAATGGGGATCTAAAAGATTTCCCAATACGCACAATATATTTTGAGAGTCCTTGTACTTTCCCCGAAATCAACTCATTCACCTATGATACAGCTGCCGCGTGAGTGAAGCTTCTTCGTTCTTCCTTCATATCTTTTATTTTGTTTTCAATTTTTTTGCAGTGTAGATAACATGGAAAAGTAACATTTTCATCCCTTCTTTTTATTCCTCTTGTTTTACTTTAAACTTTGATGCTTGTTCTCCTCTTGAAGATGCTGCAATTAATGATTTTTGCTTGTGCAGCTATGATTTGCAAATTGACACCATTCGCTTAGATTTCAAGTCTGGTTTGGAGGCTTTGCTAAAAGAGAATCCAATTCGAGCTATTTTCCTTGGTGTTCGAATTGGAGACCCTACCGCGGTATCCTTATTTCTTAACCATGAAATTAGACACTTATTTTTTCTTTCATTTTAAAGTCCATATTCTGAGGGTGTGCCTCGGTGAAACGGCAAGGTCATTGCTTAGTGACCAAGATGCCACATGTTCAAATCTTGGAAACAGTCTCTCCGCAAGCAGAGATAAGACTGTGCACATCTACCTACCCCAAATTCTATTAGGTGGGAGCCTCGTGCACTGGGTAGCCTGTATATATAACTATTCATGTATATACAAAGTAGCTTAAACTATCACAAGAAAAAGACTTATTATGGTATAAAGCGTTAACGTCATTTTAACTTCAAAATGTTCCCAGAACACAGTAGCATTGTCATTGTTGTCACTACATAAGGGAGACAAAATAAGTTATATATGATTCATAAGATTCAAAATCGAACCTGTGGATACTCACTTGAACCCAAGCCAAATTTAATGGGGAAAACTCGATGTGATTGAGATCAGATTCGGGTTTTATCTAGATTTAATTTTTGGATTCGGGTTTGGTAGAACAAAAACTCTACCCAAACTCGCCTCGAAGTAATGTAATTTAATTTAAAATTAAAAGATTTATCATGTGTTCGTTATTTTTAATTTCTAATTTTAATTTACATACTATTGACTCTTCAAACATAAAAGAAATGAAATACTACAAGAGAAAATATAAATGCTAGAGAAAAATAAAACAAAAATAATAACATACTTTCCTTAGTATATTTTTTTCTAGGTTCGGGTTACCCGAAACCCGACGGGTTCGGGGATAATATCTTTATTTTCAACCCCATTAAGTTCAGATTCGGATTTTGAATTTCGGGTTTAGGTATGTACAAACCCGACCCCGATCTAACCCGTTATCCTACTACTCTTTTCTACCTATCCAAATATTCCATTAATTCACTATTTCTTCATAAGTGTCATTTTTCCAAAAAGAAAGTGTATTTAACTGTTATTTTTCAAATTTCATGACAATATTAATTATTTATCTATTATTAAAATAAAATCTAATGATTTTATTTACTTGTGTTAAAATATAAAGGATGACACATAAAAAATATATATTGCATCCTATAAGTTGCAATATAGTATATGTGACATGAATCACCTGTGCATAAGCGTCACCTCGATCTCATTTCATTCTCCCTTTCTTAAAAATAGTTTAAAAATTATGATTTCTAAAACATTTTTTCTGATTCTATTCTCATATTTTGGATCCTTTAAACACTAGTAATCGACAAGATCCTTCAGTTTCTTCCTAGTAATGAGGAATATTTCCTTTTCCCAATTTTTGTGAATGAGTAAGACCCATCCAGTTCATAAATTTGAGTTTCAGGATCAGAAGCTACACTAACATGCGTGCAAAGTTGAAACAAGAAAAACCAAAAAAATAGTACCTATCTACATACATAGCATCGATTTTTTGGGTTCAGTCTCAGATAAACAAACCAACCTATACCATTCATTCAAATTACGTTTATGTAAATCCAATCCAATTTTTGTTCCAAAATATCTCAATCCCACAAATAAAAACAAAAAGGGCACAATCTTTCTACTTATATCCTACTCACACCACAGTTTGCAAAAAGATATCTTTTTGATAAAAACCCATGTTTGGTTTTCGTTAAAGGTTGTAAATTTGCAATCTTTAGAGTCTCATTTGGCATAATTTTCAGCTGGGTAGTTTTGTTTTTGCTCTCAGATTTTGTGGGTCAACATGGAGATCGATAAAGCTATTACAGGGTGTGGTGATCAAAGACTTCAGACCAAGTACAACAACGCTACTTATGTTATTCAGAGAGCTTTGGCTTTGTATCCGTAAGTTCATCTATTTCTATGAGCCCAGGTTGAATTTTATGTTGAGGATTTTGATTTATTTGTCTATATTATGTCAGAAAAGGAAAAGAATGTTATGTATTGTCGTTGACCTGATCTTTTATAGTTGCTTGAATTGGAAAGATGAATAATGTGGATGGATGATTGATATATGTTCGATCGAATTGATGAAATTTTGGGGTAATATTGAATATTTGAATTTCCTCCCTTGATTGTATTGTCTGAAGGGTAAGTCTTTTTAAAAATAAATGTTTGAACTTATTGTCTTAGGTGGTTTGAACATGTGTGAAGAAGAATTGTAGAAGCCCGATAAGGAGATTGGATCAGACGTAGGGTAGGTTAATAGTTAGAGGTAAAGAGAGACTTGGAAAAACTATAGGTGAAACCATGAAAAATTTAGATTTAGATGGTTTGTCTTTAGACATGATTTATGGTAGGACATTGTGGCGTCGCCTGATTTATGTAGCCGATTCCACTTGATTGTTATTATAGTCTGTTGACTTGAGTGTAGTTACCTGAAGTTCTGATGAAAGTTGAACAATGATGGTCTTCACATTAAGTTCCACTAGGCCTAACTTACTGAAAAATATGTAATAAGTCATGCCTATATTTAATTAAATGCAAAAGATGATTCTAAATAAATGTTTATATACGAACTTTGATTACTATCAAACTTCTCAATCTTAACTGTCCTTATTAATGTAAGTTTACTGTTGTCTGCTTATCTTTATGTATAGGATTGAGGAGGTTGCTTTCAGTTTCAACGGTGGAAAGGATTCAACGGTAAGTTTTAATGTGTGTAATATTTTAGCACCAGCAGTGTCTTCGAGCTCATTAATGGTGACATGGAGCTTTGGCATGTAGGTTTTGTTGCACCTACTCAGGGCTGGATATTTCTTGCATAAAAGGGGACAAAGTAATGCCAATGGGGATCTAAAAGATTTCCCAATACGCACAATATATTTTGAGAGTCCTTGTACTTTCCCCGAAATCAACTCATTCACCTATGATACAGCTGCCGCGTGAGTGAAGCTTCTTCGTTCTTCCTTCATATCTTTTATTTTGTTTTCAATTTTTTTGCAGTGTAGATAACATGGAAAAGTAACATTTTCATCCCTTCTTTTTATTCCTCTTGTTTTACTTTAAACTTTGATGCTTGTTCTCCTCTTGAAGATGCTGCAATTAATGATTTTTGCTTGTGCAGCTATGATTTGCAAATTGACACCATTCGCTTAGATTTCAAGTCTGGTTTGGAGGCTTTGCTAAAAGAGAATCCAATTCGAGCTATTTTCCTTGGTGTTCGAATTGGAGACCCTACCGCGGTATCCTTATTTCTTAACCATGAAATTAGACACTTATTTTTTCTTTCATTTTAAAGTCCATATTCTGAGGGTGTGCCTCGGTGAAACGGCAAGGTCATTGCTTAGTGACCAAGATGCCACATGTTCAAATCTTGGAAACAGTCTCTCCGCAAGCAGAGATAAGACTGTGCACATCTACCTACCCCAAATTCTATTAGGTGGGAGCCTCGTGCACTGGGTAGCCTGTATATATAACTATTCATGTATATACAAAGTAGCTTAAACTATCACAAGAAAAAGACTTATTATGGTATAAAGCGTTAACGTCATTTTAACTTCAAAATGTTCCCAGAACACAGTAGCATTGTCATTGTTGTCACTACATAAGGCAAATAAAATAAGTTATATATGATTCATTAGATTTATTATCTATAATTCATGATGTGTCAGAATGCCTTAGTATACACTGAATATCTAGACTGTCAAATTTCCAACTATAGTGAAAAAATTCCTTCAATTTTCCCATAGGAGCAAAATCAAACTAAACTTTGTTTCCTCTCAATTCTTGTAAAACCTTGCTGTTAGATTGAAAATCACCAGAATACTATATATAATCATCAGAATCTAAGTTAGATGATCACTCAGCTGTTGAGGCGAGGAGAATTAGGGTACATGAGAAAAATCATCTCTTTGAAGAGCATAGAATGTTTGTCATTTAAAATTAATTAAGCAATTGGACACTATAAACTGTTTCAAGTTTTTTTCTTCAATATATGTCATCTTTTGACAATCTAGGCCAAATCTGAAGACACTATCTAAATCCTAACAAATACCTGAAACAATTTCCCAAATATCATTCCAATACAATATGAAAGTAAATGCTTAAAAGTGCTTATCAGAAGCTTGATTTTATCAATTTTAAGACCTCAAGGGTAGTTTTCAAATGTGTTCATCCAAAAGCAATTTTGAGAAAAATCTAAAGTGTACTGCCAAAGTAAAACATGTTAAACTGAGATTTGATTCACATGGTTTTATGAAAATTGGAACATTGAATATTCAGTTTGCACATGTGTTTTGCAACATTGCAGGTTGGTCAGGAACAATTCTCCCCTAGTTCACCTGGTTGGCCACCTTTCATGAGAGTGAATCCCATTTTAGATTGGTCATACAGGTTTGTTCCTTTGTCATTGTTAGAATGTGTGAAATATCTCACAATATCTTATATTACCTCTTGGAGAATATCTAAAGTATATTTGAATATTTAGAGGATATTTTGTATATCATGATTATATATTAGAAGATATCGGGATTGAGATTACCTTATCTTTTATGTTTTGTTTCCGTATTTAATTAGGATTCTAATATTAGTATAAATGAGGTTAGTGTTATACTGTTATGTCTTTTGTACCACATCATATCATTCACAGTAATATCAATACAACAGTTATATGTTGTTTCTAGTTATTGTCTTTTATTAAATAAAATCATAACCAGTGGTTATAATTGGTGCTGCTTTGTTTCTTATAAAGACCTGAAAAACTATACTTCTCTTTTAACCATATTTATATTTGTGTTAATTTTTCCTAGTTCCCTTTCATTTCATAATAAATTTCATCCTTATAATGTTTGCCATCACATATATGCTATTGTTAAATAACATGCTTTATATCCGTAGAACATTAGTAGTAGAGACTAAGATCTCTGGTATTAGTTATGAGTCGTTCCTCATGCCTGTTCCAAAATTAGTTTTTGAGCAGCCATGTTTTCCCACTTCTAATATATCTAAACTCATCCTTTTTTAGGACAACAATAGCAGTATCTTTGGTAATTTTTGTCCTTGGTACAAGATATTGTAGATGTATAACATTTTGGCTATTATGCAGATTTTCATATTTGGCTAACTTTATATGTAGAGAAAACTGGAAAGCCTCTGGTTAAAGCGAAAGAGTAGCTGATTGTTTGATAAACCATGCTCTTGTTTGATCCATGTATTCAACCTCACCTAATGGAATAAGCTTGATTGTCATTTTATTTTTATGGCCTGCATTGTAATTGTTTTTAGTAATAACTAATAATACGAAGAATTTAGAGGCTATTTCTTTTATGGGGAATGCATTGTTTAAGGAAGAAAATGAGGGAACTTTATCTTGAAAATTGATATCTTAACATATCTAAAAGTGTTGGAATTAGCTTTCCAATACATACTTCTTTTGCGTTCCATAAACAATGTCCTTAGAACACTCGTTAACACAACCCTTTTTGGTTGGTTCTTATTTTAGTTTTTGTTCCCCTTATGATCTGACAATTATTTCTTGCTTATCTTAGGAAATAGTTCAATAAACCCGGGATTTTATTTGGTTTGCTTCCTTTAACTTACATGTTAATTATATAGCACTATTAATTGAAAATATATATTGCTAGTTCTTTTCCATGATGTTTATACTGATGCTTTTAGAATTTATAATGTTTAATTGCTTCATTTAACTATGGTATTGACTTGCTTATATTTCTGCGCAGAGACATATGGGCCTTCCTTTTAACTTGCAAGGTGAAGTATTGCAGCCTTTATGATCAAGGGTAATACTCAATAGATATGCTGAACATTGTAGGATTTAATATATCTGCCTGCCGTATCCCCCCGCTTTTGTTTAATTTCGCTCCGAATAGGTACATGGGTTAATTATTGGATAAAGGTGTCAATGTGTCATACATTTGCTCTATTATTTGTGCAGTTATACTTCAATTGGGAGTATATATGACACGGTTCCCAACTCATTATTATCCATTAGCAATTCCTCCAATACATTCAAACCAGCTTATTTACTTGCCGATGGAAGATTAGAGAGGGCAGGAAGGGTTAAAAAATTATCTGTTACTTCTGGACAACCTCATGCTGATAACAATCGCTTGACTAACCTGGATTTGCATAAAAACAGCATGTTTACAGCATCAATTATTGCTGTGGGAGATGAAATTCTGTAAGTACCTCCGTTTCACATGAATAATTGTATTATGTGTGGTGATATATTGGAAACTGTGTCTTCTATAATTTCTTGTGCTCTGCTTTATAATATTCGATTGGAAGATTTCACAATATTACCATACTATTCATCCAGTTTTTAAGTTTAAAAGTATCAATATGCGGTGGTTTAACGTATTGTCGGGTTTCTTGATTGTATAAAGAGTGACTCTTTGACGAAATTCCTAATATACAATAGCTGGTCTTTCGTTAACCATGACAAGCAATATCCTCTTTTCAATATGAAGTAACTAAATACCTTGGAATTCAATTTCAATAATAATTTGAGGAAAGAAAACATTACATGATGATGTTCGCCATTTCTTTACTTTGTGCATTGCAGTGATTAATTTTTGTCCTCCTTTTGTCAACTATTTTGATGATGTTCGCCATTTCTTTACTTTGTTCCATAGCTCAGGTTTGGCACTATTGAGGATCAGTTGGGACCTTATTTGTGTCGGATGCTACATTCCATTGGTTGGTCTGTTTTACAACTTTCTGTTGTGCACAACAATGTGAGTTCATTTCTGTAGAAGTCCTACCTGTGTATTATACAGACTTTCTGCTTTGCCGATATTGGCACTTGAAGGTGTTTGCTATGAGACCGATAACTAATCATGTGCACGCACTAATATAGGATTGTTCACCTAATATTATAATTGTTTAATTTTATGGTTTATGACATATATCCTTTGTACCAGATAGATTGTGTCGCCGAAGAAGTCGAGCGAAAGAAATCTACATGTGATATGGTAATATACAAATGATTTTAAACTTACATGTATGATACCTCTTGGTGACTCATATTTCAGATTATTAGTCTGGCCTGCTTGCTGTAGGTTTTTATATATGGAGGTGTTGGTCCACTGCATTCAGATGTTACCTTAGCAGGCATTGCAAAAGCTTTTGGTGTTCGTTTGGTGCGTTGCTTCCTTCAGTTGTTATGTTTTTTAATTTGAGTGATAATATAATCATTCCTTTAATATGCATATGCTGTCTTCACCTCCCACATATCTTATTGGTTCTCAAGTAGTATGGCGTTCTTGAAAGATGAAAATTGACTTAGGCGTGTATATGGGGCATACCAGCATGGTTTCCATCATTATTTGCTTTTGACTTATCTTAGTAACTTCATATCAGTTGGTGATTTGCTTTTGGTGTAGGCTCCTGATGAAGAATTTGAAGAATATCTCAGGCATATTATTGGTGATCAATGCATCGGTGACCGGAATGAGGTAATTTAGGATAGAAATATAATATAACAAATATATTATGAAATTGATCATGTTTTTTATTATTCATCCAAAAAGACTTAGCTTGCATTAAACGAATATAGTTCTATGTGATGACAGTTATATTATGAAATTGATCCATGTATTATTGATCCATGTATTATTGATCCATCCTTGTTTTCCACCTTTCAGATGGCTCAATTGCCTGAGGGCATAACTGAGTTATTGCATCACGACAAGTTGTCTGTTCCCTTGGTATGTCTTTGGAATTTCCCATTAATGTAAATTTTGTTTGCGATTTTGCTGGAATTCAATTTTACATCGACGATAAAGTGATGGAAATTTTTATTTCTATTTATTTGTTGTAACCGACTTCTATATTGCATATACTGAAAGCGTTGAGATAATGTATGTGTTTTGCAGATCATGTGCCAAAATATTATAATTCTTAATGCAACAAATGTTTTGGAGCTGGAAAAGCAGTGGGAGTGTTTGATTGAATTAACAAAATCTAGTGACTTGCTTACATTGCTGGAACCATATGTATCAAAACAAGTGACAACAAATCTATCAGATGTGTGTTAACTTTCATCTAGCTCGAAGTTACCTGATATTTTCTTTATTTTTTATGCACGTCTCACACAATACCTGCCTTTGCTTTTACTGGTAATCATGGTTTTAAATTGCGATCGACGACCGTGACTGTAATTCAAAACCATGCTCGTAATGCATGTGCTGTAAACTTTATCTATGTGAAACCCCTCCATTTGTGAGACTCTCATCATGTTATGCATAATTCATCTCATATTGATACTGGGATATCTAAACTACAGGTTGAAATTGCTCAACCACTATCCAAGCTCTGTCTTGAATTTCCTGACCTATATATCGGTATGAACTTTACGAATTATCGTGATGTTTACCTGAATGTGACTCATTATCCTTTTTTATTAACTGTATTTTTTATTTGTAACATAAAGGGTGTTACCGGAAAACCAGATATGGTTATGTTGTAGTAAGCTTCAAAGGAAAGGTACAATGAAACTCAAACATATTCATCTATTCTTTATTTTGAGAAAAAAGTGTTTGTTTCTCTGTTAGATGCCAAACTTTCTAATTTTGTTACAGGACCAAGCACGTGTTGAATCCGCTATAAAAGCATTACACCAGAAGTTTCAATCCGGTGCTTTCACCGCGACAAATTAGGATGAATGTTATTCCACATGACATGGTCCAGGTGCAACTCTATTGGATGTGAAGAAATGAACATATGTTAAGGGTTGGTGTCATTATACCATTCTCATAAATGAGAACCTACAAATATACTAAGCAAGAAAATGAAGGGTGGTGCTATGTTGATAGAAGAAAGAACAATGGCTACTTGACTAAATGTTCTCACAGCACTTTTAACTTATTTCACTGAGCTTGGCCAACTTATTCATTATTATTGAATTATTATTATTATTATAACTTAGGATCAAATTATCTCAATTTACAGCACCAATTTACTTTGTTGGAAATACACTAAGTCTTTAAATTAGTAATGCAAATTACACCATCAGATTTGGCTGCTATTTACATGATTTTGATGTAGATTGAAAGATACTTGATCTATTTACGTTGGGGAGAAGCACATTATTAGAAACCTCAATTCAAGTCTTTGAATGTGTAAGAAATTTGTAACCAAGTCTTATGCACATTTTTGTAAGTTCTTCATGTATTTGTTGGTCCTTGATCTTTTTGTAAAAAGTCAAAGGGATGAGATTCACTTACTCTAGAAGTTAAAAAACTTATTCCTTAATTTAGCATTTATTTTATAAAAATCATGGGAAGGGATCCACTTATTTTAAGAATAAGTTAAAAAAATATCTCACATCTTAGTTATTGTTTATATGAATATTTAAAGGTTTAGATCTACTGATTAATTCAAATAATGTAAATCATTATATTTTCATGAAATAAATAACCAAATTGTAGAGTAGGTTTTTTTAACATATTCTTAGAATCTATGATAAATGGATCCATTGGTTCAAATAAATTTTACAATTCTTGGAATCCCAAAAGAAATGATAATGAATTGGATTATAATTCTTTTTATCATCTAATTATAAAACTTTTAGAATATCCAAATTCCCAAACATAATTTTTTTCTTCAATGGGTTTAGCAAACTATTTCCATAATTTTTTACACCTATGATATAAGTTTCTTGTCTCATACATGGTACTTATGCTGCATAAACATAAATGTATTAACAATTTTTTACATTGTTTGTTATTCATATCATATTCCATTTTTTCAACTTACTCTTCATCCTAATCATCAATTTTATGGTATCTAATGGTTTAGATCTACTCACTAACTGAAATCATTAAATTTCCCTATAATTGATGGCTAAGATGAGGAATAAGTTTAAATTTATTCTTGGAGTAAGTAGATCCCTCCTCATAATTGAATATGTATCGACACATGACAAAACGGACAATGCCCACAGACCCATCCGCATAGCCTGCATTCTGGCTGGCATGTTTGCCCACCAAACACACATACATTTCTATTGGGCAATGCAGGTATCCCACAAATATGATGTAAAAAGGAAGAATTTAAATAAACTATAATATAATATCTCCGAAATGTCAAATGTTTTTTATATTTTGTTCTCATCAACTAATGTATTTAATTTTTTTTATTTTTAAATTATTCTAATCAACTTCATAGATACGGTGTCATTTTGTCCAGTATAATCTATAATAGACACTACATAATACTTGATTTTTTAGTATAATTACTAACTTGTTTAAAAAAGAATATATTAATTGGGAAAGGGAAGGTAAGAGAAGAAGAAGATGGCGAATGGTGTAATGAGTATAAAGAAGGAAGACGATAATAATTTACCAAACTTCAAAACCGCTTCCACTGATGACGACCTCACCAATATTCTCCATACAATCAAATCTTCCAAATTTCCCGTAACCACCATTTCCACCCTTTACCCTTTTTCTCTTACCACTCTTCCTTCACTTCATTAACTCTTTTTCTTACCTTTCAGGCTGTTATCAATTATGGCGCTTCTTGGTATCTTCCTTTTGCACACCGTCTGTTTGATATTATTCCTCTTCCAATTTTGTCCGTTCCATTTCTTACTTGATCAAATGAGTCAATTATTAACCAGCGTCTAGTGATATAAGCCTCCACCAGATCCCTTGACTAGAAGGGTTCGTGTAAAAGACACTTGTTGGGAGGGCAGTCACACCCCCGAAAGGGATTAGTACCCTTGGTTATACCGAATAGAGGTGCCAATTATTATAGAAGTGTAACATTTGAATTGCTTTATTTTGTTTACTTGTTTTTTCAGGTGTCATGTGTGCAGCAAAATCCTACCTGCATTCTCTAGGCTGAGCAATGATTTCCCCAAGCTTTCATTTATATATGCAGATATTGATGAATGTCCTGAAACAACTCAACTCATTCGATACACCCCGACTTTTCAGTTTTTCCGAGATGGTCAAAAGGTGGATGAGATGTATGGTGCGGGAGAAGAAAGGCTCCATGATCGCCTCTGGTTGCATTCTTGACTACATTGTTATCTATCCGGTTTTGTGTAAGAGCCAAATACTACTATGATTGCATTTTCTCTATACATGTAACATTGTTGTTTATCAATAATTCAGTTAGTATCACATTATGACCAAATTTTTCATGTCTGCAGTAGAAAGGACTATTGTCTGTTGCATTTTATGAGGTAAACAATTTCATAAACTGATCACAAATCCAATAAATCAATATCAAATACAAACATTCTAAGTTTACACCAATCACACTAGATTGGTTGCAAAACAATCAATAACAGTAAATAAACTTAAAGTGGTAAAGCAAAAAACAAAAGAGGTAGCTAATGCTGCATTCTCATAGTTTTCTAATGCCGTGAAATCTAAGAGATGTCTCTAGTGTCATTTCTCAGCTAAGCTGTGAAACATATCTTCAACTAGAGATGTATGCATCAAAGCTCCTCTATTTTCCTTTCACCCCGAAATATGAAAGATGGCTACGATGATAACCACCAGTGTAAATGCCATGTCTGGAAAACTTAAGCCTTTGGCTTGAGTGCCTTTACTGTCTCCCAAGTAAAATCAGAATCATCGCGTCCAAAATGTCCATAAGCAGCAGTCTTCTGGTACCTGAAGTTGCCTCCTCTTGTGAGGTCAAGATGGATGGCAATCATTCCTGGCCTGAAGTCAAAGTTCTCCTTAATTAGAGCCAAGATGTCCTTGTCTGGAATCTTTCCTGTTTTGTAGGTGTCTACAAACACAGACAACGGCTCTGGGACTCCTATTGCATAAGAAACCTGCACAATACAACGGCGGGCAAGCCCTGAAGCTACAACACTCTTCGCTGCCTGCCTAACAATGTATGCACCACTCCTATCCACCTTCGTAGGGTCCTTTCCAGAGAAAGCACCTCCACCATGAGCACCCCAACCACCATAGGTGTCGATAATGATCTTCCTACCGGTTAGACCAGCATCTCCATGGGGTCCTCCGATCACAAACCGACCGGAGGGGTTGAGGTGGAAGATGGTCTTGTCATCAAGATATTGAGTTGGGATCACAGGTTTAATCACATGTTCTTTCAAGTCTGCTGCAATCTGTTCATTTGTAACAGTTTCATCATGTTGAGTTGAGATGAGGACTGTGTGCACACGGAGAGGGACCATGGCACCATTGTCATTCCTGTACTCAACAGTGACTTGGGTTTTACCATCAGGCCTCAACCATGGGCAGGTTTTGTTCTTTCTGACTTCAGTGAGCTTGGCCCCAAGTTTAGTAGCCAGCACATGAGTAAGTGGCATAAGCTCAGGTGTTTCATCTGTGGCATAGCCGAACATGTGGCCTTGGTCACCAGCTCCAATATCCTCAGGTGCTTTGGTCATGTGACCATGAACTCCTTGGGCAATATCAGGGCTCTGTTGCTCAATGTTGACAAGAACATTGCACTTGTCTGCATCAAGACCAACATCAGCTGACACAAAGCCAATGCCCCTGCAAGTGTCTCTAACAATCTTCTCATAGTTCACTTTAGCCTTGGTTGTGATCTCACCAAAGACCATAACCATGTTAGTTTTTGTACAGGTCTCACAGGCAACCTTGCTTTCTGGATCTTGCTCTAAGCAAGCATCGAGGATGGCATCTGAAACCTGGTCACAGAGCTTGTCGGGGTGGCCCTCATTGACGGACTCTGAGGTGAAGAGAAAGGTATTGTCCATCTCTGGCATTCAAAATGGGGGAGAAAAAGATATGTCAAGTTGTGTTTTATAAAGACGCTACATAGAATTAAAAAAAAAGCTACATAGAAGCAATGCCAATGAACACCAGATTATAAAAGCACATTGTATTGCATGAACCTAACTATCTTGATTTCATTATAAAATTAAATAGCGACATATATTTAGTTTTTGTGACACATGCTATATGTTTTTAATTGAAGTATATTACTCTTCAGAGTACATTTGAAGTTGCCATCCATTATTAGGTCTATTTCATGCAAGGATGAAGTATTAATATATCAAAGAAAATAATTCATATTTACTGGTATGCCTATTTTTATCTTTTAGATTTGCTAGAGAGAACTTTTATTAAAAACTGTTGAAATATATGTAGATCTGTGCAATCAATAGTTAAATCTTGATGTTGGTGAATCTAATTGTGAAGAAAGGAAGTAAGTGTTAGTTTTTTATGGTATCATTCGAGACATATAGCCGACCCAACCTAGTAGGATAAGAGTTTGGTTGTTGTATGACAACATTGGTGTGCCGACATCACAGGATGGAACAGATCCCTTTTTGTTACCTATGAGTTTAGGAAAGTAGTAGCTGCAAAAGCTACTTCAGGTTGAGTCCCGCACAAATAAATCTCAAACCAATTTCTTATGGAATTGGCATTTTCTTCTAAGGAAAAGCACAAACATCAGAAACATAGAACAAATGAGCCATATGGATCTGAGAGTTGTGTGTAACAAACAATAGCAATAAACCAGATCCAGAATAAGTGAAATCAAATGATAAATGCAGAAAAGATCCAAATGTATAATGCTAATAGTCTAACATGCATTAGAAAAACACGTCATTGTATTATATATACATGACATGAAAACAAGTATTAAACATTAGATCTAAATCAGAATGCAAATTCTAAAAAGCAGCATTTGATGAGGCACAGAAAAAAGATACATACCGGTATTCTAGTTTTAGTAGTTAGAGGAGGACTAAGAGGAAGATAATAATACTATGTGAGGAAGAGAATGAAGGCTAGTGTTGGGTATATATAGATATTATACACCCCTACATTTATAAATAGAAAAATATACGAATGACTCGCTCTCTTTTCTTCATATTTTTTATTCCTTTTATATTAAGAAGCCATTAAATAGTAAAGGAACCAATTCATCAATTTTTTATTTTCTTGCATAAATGGGTATCAATCATTTTCGTTTTCACCACTTTCTTTCTTTTCCAAATTCAGACTCTACCATACACTTATCCTATTAAGTTTGCGATAGATATGGGACCTAATAATTGCATCCTATTGCAACTTGACATCTAAGTTTACTCCAGTAAATATATCACATATATATATAGAATACCAGGAATATGATATTTGTATAATATTTATTTGTGGTATATTTATAGGACATATGTCACAATCCTTATCAAGTTCTCTAATCATTAATCTTGTGATGAAACTGATTATTAATGTCCGCCCAAGGGCTTGTTCATAATGAAACTTAATTGTGTTAATTGTACAGTTTAAATACATAAAAAATAAATAGAAGATAACATTTTAAATACATGAAATTTAAACGTTAAATTATTCCATCATGGTATGATTTGAAGATAATAGATGTATTCCGTCTTACTTTTATAAGTAAAATGATTGATTTGAGGATTTAAATTCATAATCTATGAGTCACAAGTTAACCAATCTTAACACTGAAACTTGTCATAAAACTAGAGTAAAAGAAATACAAATCTCTGAACTGGTGCTAGGTTCTAGAATTGATAGGCAGTGGAAATTCTTACTGCCAAATTTGTCATATTTGCCTACTAAGTTGCCATTTATTTTATACTACATATAATACAGTTATAGCCAGCATATATTATAAGAAAATAACTAAGAGATCAGATCTGGGCACATGCCTCACAATTTGTATCATATCATATATTCATACGTAAAGCAACACTTTCTGATAGCTGGCTTTGGTACCTTTGCTCATAGTTTTTGGCTGCACAATAACTTCTAACTACTTTTTTAGTTACAAGTTGCACTAATAAATCATCTTTTCAATCAATAGCAGCACAGACTCATGTTCTATTCTGAGATGTGAAACAGGTTGTATTATGAGTTTTAGCTTTTCTCCCCTCTAATTAGTAGATCACCGACTAAATTTGAACTCATTTTTTAAGCAAAATTAGCAGAAGAGAGGTTATATATGAAATGAATTTGCTACAACCCTTGTTGGCAATTGGCATCAAAATAATACAAGATGGAAAAACTTGCTTGGATCTCAATAAGAACTTCCATTAAGTGCTATAGAATTATTATATGAAAAATGATATTTTCACTTTTCTCCACACCCATTTTTACTCTTAATAATTATTGGTCAAAAGACTATTCCTTTAGGAACAATGATTCATGGTCATCTAAATACGAGAGACATTATTTAAGTAACACCTCAACATTGATATGTGATTTTATGTGTACTTAGCTTAAATAAAATGTGTATCAAGAATGGATGAAGAATATGGTGTTACAATTCTAACATTCTAACCATAACATTTATAAATTGTACATTTTGTTCAGAAGATAGAAACGGTATTGCAATTATCAATATAATTGCACCACTATAGTAACATTATTAAAGTGCTAATATATGAAATCAAGGAAATGTTGTCCAAAATTTAAGATGGGAATTGATTTGAGACAATCAATAATCTTCTACACTATTACCTCAGTCAATTACGCCACATTTCACGACGAGAACTATATCATTAGTATGACACTTAGAATATTGGGAAAACGGAACTAACAAACAACAAATAGACAATTCACCCTTTTTGTTATCCTTTGCTTAGTATTGTTGTTCTTTGGTGTATGGTGATACAGGTGAGGTTCTTCACGTTGAATCGGGTTGTAACTATTCTTAATTTCTTATAGTGCCTTGGACAGGTACTAGAAAAAGATATTCAATGATTAAGTCACTATTTATAAGAGATTTATGCTAGAGAGTAAAGATAATGCATTCAATTTCCTTATGATTGACTTCTCATATTCATAATGTCTTTAGGAGATTTAACTGATGCACTAATGGGGGGTCTTACATCATGGATGATGTTGTTACCTTGTCCCATTGGTCAACCATCTTGTCAATATTGTGAAGTGTGTTTACCATTGTCAATTAATCATTAAAGCTAGTTGATTCAATGTTTGGTCTTGCCTTTGGTGTGAAGAAAGGTCTTCTAGTATATGATAATTGGACCAATCCTAACAATCAATATCCATCACCCAAAATCAACTCTAGGCAAACAATGATCTCTTACATAATCGGTGAGAACTATTAGATCTGAATATTTGTATCTCTCTAGGTACACACTTGTTGTTATTTGACTAGTCCAATGTATTTTAACAATGAGAAGGAAAAATTGTGCAACTCAATTCATAGGTTAGTATCATTAGACATATAGCGATATAACATTCCTTTTAAACAGTACTTACATTTAAGTCTTGATATGAAGAATATATTTATTGGAAGAGCTAATTATACTATATTATAAATATTCTCGGCTAGAATAAAATTCTCTTCATAAAAAGTTACTCTTGGCTCCAAAAAAATGGAGAAAATTCTAGCATTGATGATGACTATCAAACCAATGGAGATACTTCTAGCATTCATGATGACTATCAAACCACATTAGAGGTATCTTCAAGAATCTACACTGAATAAATCTGACCTTGTCCTACATATTGTTATAATATTTCAATGATTTTGAACCTTTTTAAATGGTCATTAATATGCCATACAAGTTAAAGAATGAAATGACCTTTTTGTGGAGCAAAAATTCTAGGAAATATTATTGCAGAGGGTTTGTACCCAAAAAAGGCAGAGCCCACGAAAGGAGGATTAAGCAATTGGGCTCCAAGCCCAAACAGCCATCGGAAATTCTGTCTCCTAACTTGTGTATAAGGAGGTTACTCTAAACACAATCACTGTAATTAAATAAAATATTTTTTTGCTAGATTACACATTGTCGATTTCTCAATAATTTGATTTAATCACCTAAACCACGAGTTTTGGTACCAAATACAATACTTCCTTTTTGTATTTTAATGGTGCAAGTCAGAAATTCAAGCTAATGGGATCAAATACCGAGTGGCTTTACAAGATGCATACGCATGAATGTCTATAAAGTTAAAATTATAACATTTTATTATCATATTGTGGGGTCATTTATCCACATCACGGACATAATATTAAGAAACATTAGGACCTTATGGAGGCAAGTGCATACCCAAAACCTAACTTGGTTCAGTCGCTACTCCAAGTTAAAGAGGATTGTGTTACTCGATTATAATGTTTTGGATATGAAATTATATGAACACTCTCTATATTTTATGGTTTTTTTTTACTTTGATTTTTGAGGGATATGAAAGTAAATAAAAACTTATGAATCATCTCATAAATATATTTTACAGCTTTAAAGTTTGTTCTTTTTTTTGTTTCTCATAAGTATTTTCGCATTGGATGCAATCCTGTCTAAACTGGGAATATTAATAGGTATGTGAGACTAACTCTCTCAAAAAAATATTTTTTTCATCCACAAAACTCGAACCCGAGACCTTGCTTAAGGAAAATCAAGTATGTATGACTTGAACTAATACTGTTAGTAAAATGTTTTACAATAAAATAAAAAACAGTGGGTTCAGTGGAACGGGCTTGGAGCATTAGGCCCATTACACGTATGGTCGAGAACATGACACTGGAGCTGACGCGGAACACAACCGCATCAAAACTACATAATATGTCGGCTGATTTGGAAGGTTCTTAATTTCATTTCATTTAAAATCTTCTTGTACGGTGTTGACTTGGAATTTCGAAGGTTTTTGTGATAACTTACAATGAAGTTTCCTGGAACTTTCATGCTAAGCAATGTCACTTTGCAACTGTGAATGTGTCCTGGATTGGATTAACAATATACCTTACCTCTTGGAAGGTGTCAAAAACTCAAATTTTGCTATACCGGTTATAAGTTAGGTTCGGTAAAACTAATAAGCATGTAAATGAGCATGTGACTGGAAAATAAAATATAGAGATAGAAAAAGGAAAAGTAATTAGCGATGTGAAATAAAAAAGATAAAAGAATAAAGTGCAATGAGAATATATGAAAAAATGATTAAAATATATTGTGTGAAGTTTAAAAATGCTAATTACTATTTTTAACTGCTTCATATGGAGCTAATTAGCTAATGAAAGCACATTCATTCATAAGCATAAAACATGATATAAAATTTCTCCGACTTTCTTAACCTTAAAATGATTGCATGGAGCACTTATCCCAAACCAAAATCAACGCCGTTGTTGTCTTTATAGTAAAAGCATAACTTGAAACCTATGCATAATTATATGGCTTAAATGTAATTTCCGGGCTTAATTTGGATAAAGGTCCCATGTTAATAAAACATTATTCCCTGATCCTATTATATATTTCTTTAATATGTGGTTCGGTTCGGTTCCAACAGTTCCTAAATTTCTAAAACTATAAACCGAAACGAACAATTATAAGCCGATAATTTTCCGAGACAATCAATTTGTTTTAAAAATAATAATATTCATGAATATATAATTGGTCTAGACTAGAGAATGAGACATTGTTCAAAATAGATGATATCTGCTCAATTAATTATATTATTATACTTTCACGTTGGACCTTTCTCTTTTGGTGGTTTCCGTAAGCAGGGGGATTGACATTGAGTTTGTACTTACCCAACTTTGAACTTGAAATTCAGAATCCAAACTCAGCAAAATTAAATTAATGGTACCATCCCCGAACCAAACCTGAAAATTAAAATTGGATAAACCTAAATTCAATCCGAAAGAGTTTTCCACATTAATTTGGATTGAGTTGAGATTGATATACAAACGTTCCATTCATTGTCATCACTATTTCAATGTCCATGTTTTTCTGATATATAAGGTTACTTTTTGTCGAAAAACTAATATAAGACAATTATATTATTATGCTCATCATTAACTCTGGGCTTTTTGGATTAGTGTTTTTTGTCAAAATCTTGACAAAAATCCTAAATTGTCTACCAAAAATGGGGAACTGGACGAGCTTCAAATAGGAGTAAATGCATAAAGTGCATTTGACACGGCTAGTTAAAAAGATCCTTGAAAGCTGAAAAGTTGGTTGAATGTTGAAAAGCCAAGAGCTAAAACCATTAGTATCTACGTAGAACACGATCTTTTAATCATGTTAACTTCAAAGTGGCTCTAAATTATTCATATCAGTTATTCTATAATACAAAATAGAACAAACAAAAAATAACAACTACTCCATATTTTTTATTCATCAAACCTGGATTCTCCAGTACCACCATGCTCTTCTTCAATCTACCAAATTTTAAAAACCTTATACTAATCATCACATTGAACTACCTACCTAAATTTCCATAAAATAAAATTGTAATGTACATAGTACACAACACGTGTAATAATTTCAAAATTAAAAAAATTCAGCAGAGGCTAAGACTCTTCTTCTGTTTCTCTTCACATAATTGAACAAGCATTAGGATTCTCATCACTGAACATCTGCGGAGGGGGATAATTTTGAGTATGCATATACATTGGTGGTTGTTCAACATAACCATAACGTTGTTGATTGTATCCTTGATCCACGTGATAATTACCATCATACCCTGATGGCTGAACCTCCATTGCATACCCGGTACTAGCACTACTTTCACCATGTCCGTACGGGTACGCGTAAATGGGAGCTGATGGATATCCATACCCGTATCCGTACCCATGGTGTTCCATTTTGTTAACCTCTACCTTAACTGCACTTTCCTCTTTCTTTCCATTTTGTTTATTATTGTCACCAACAATCTCCTTGTCTTTGTTCTTTTTCACTTTCTTTTCACCTTCTATGTCTTTGTCTTTGTCTTTTTCCTTCTTAGGTGGGATCACCTCAACATTACGTTTCAGCTTCTCGCTAAGGTATGGTAACAAATCTTTAACGTTCATTGTTCCTTGAACCGTTATCAAATCCTTACCTCCATCAATGTTCAACGATTCAGCTCCTGCTTAACGTTTCATCTCAATTAATAATTCATTAAAAAAATCATTAATTAATTAATACTCATTATGTAGTCTGTACTCTAATATAAGTAATTAATAAGATCAGATGGTGTTTAAACAAACAAATTGCCGTTTTAACTTAATTGAAGATTTACCAAAATAATTGAAAATTGCAAGCATTGCAGTTTTAGGAATCTCCACAAACCTTGTAATTTTTCATAATTTCGCTAAACACAACATAATACCAACAAGGTATGACCAAAAGCTGGACTCGATTCCGGGGAGAAACCCAGAAAGGAAAGGATTCTTACATGTGAGGGGATACTTTTGCTTATACTACAATAACAGCATTTTAAGACAAGGCTAATGACTAACCTTTGAAGTTGAGGATAATCTTCCGAATTTTTTGAATGCAACCGTCACAGTGCAATCTGGTCTTCAAAACCACCGTTCTCTGAAACAATCAATCACAAACAAATTTAGTCAAATTAACTGAAACTTCCAAAGAAGTTAAAACGCTAAATAACTCAATGAACACGAGAAAATCAATTGACTTGTTTATGAATCAATTGCAGTGAAATGTTCTATCTATTTCATGAATGCTACCTGTTTTTGTGTTTTCGCTTCCGTCCTTTTCTCTACGGTCTTCTCCTCTTCCGCCTTCTTCTCCGGCGGTTTCTCGCCGCCGGTGCCAGCATCTTTCTTCGGCTGAGGCGAAACGAGATCAACCTTCTTCTTCGTTTTCGCCGCCAGATTATCACGTACCTGAGCGGGGTCCACTTTTCCAATAACGATTAGTTTACTAGCGGAAATATCAGCCTTAACGTCCTCCACACCTATAAAAAAAAAAATTTCAATCAATTAAGGCCTTGTTTGGCAAAGGCTTATTTCATTCTCAACTAAAACTATAACAAAAGTCAAATGTTCCATTCCTCCGAGTTATACTTGTTGGGAGGACAGCCACACATCTGATATGATTAGTTCAAAAACTGAGGATATCATTAGTAGTACAAAAAAAAATCTGTGAAAAGGGAATGATACCTTCGAAATGGCGAACGGCTTTTTTGATTTTCTTGACACATCCTCCGCAATGCAATTCAAGCTTCAAAACGACAGAGGCAGATGCGTCGTTTTTCTTATCTCCTCCACCGGGTTTCTTCTCCGTCTCGTTCTTCTGTTGCTCTTTTTTCTGCAAAAGAAAGAACGTTGGTGAGAGGAAATTGAAATTCGTAGAACGATGAAGGTTTTGGAATATACTGTAATGTGTGCAATGAGGGGTTAGAGGAAAAGTGGGACATAAAATTGAAAGTTGAAACTAACCTCTCCCATGTAATGTGAGTTTAGTGGTTAAGATTATGGTTTTGTTGTAGTTTATGTGAAGTTGAAAAATGGAATCAGAAAAGGTAGCAATGGGAGGTTTATATAGGGAAAGATGGGTAAAGATGTGAATGTGGATGGGGTTGAAACATAACATGTCCATATGTTATATTGTTTTATTATTATTTTTTTATTATGAAGGTATGTAACATGATTTAAGATAATAGATTTATCTTCGCTATATAACTATGTATGTGGGGACATTGATAGTCTATTACAAAATTTGTTTATCCCATAACCTTAACCAATTAAACTTTATAAAGTAATATTAAAAATATTAATTTTGTTTTTATAATTTCTCTATTTAAATGAACGAGATTTTGTAATTAGTTTGGGATACAAAATAAGATAAGATATGAAGAAGAATATGTGATTCTCATCCTAACTGAAGTATTTTTTTTATTATAGCCAATAACATCCTATAAATAAGGAACTAACATCTCTCATAGCATGTGTGTATACTTCAATGTTTGTTATTTCTAATAAACATTACTCACATGGATAGAATATTTTATTTTTAATTAAATATAATATTAAAAGATCTAAGAATTTATATTACTTGACAAACGTCGGTTGGTTTTAAATATATAATATTTGAGATGATATAATATTTATTTATTTGGGATAACAGGAGGGAGTAAAACAGTAATTTGCTCCACAATAACACTAGTCAATTTGGTTGCCAACATTTAAAAAAATTATTTACTTTAATGCATATGCTATCTAAAAATTATGTGTTGTTTAATTTGAATGTAAATGTACACTGATTTAATATTTTATTGATGAATTGAATAGAGTAACTCACAATTAAGATTTACGAGACATCAAATACTTCACCCTGATATTTGGTAATCCTCAATTAATTTACTTATGACGTTGGTGGGAGTTATTTATTATGTTTAACAAAAAAAACATCTAGACATAACATATGGGTGTAAGCGGTTTCGGTTTAAACCGCGAAACTGATAGAACCGAACCGAACCAAACCGCAAAATGTGGTTTTGTTTGGTTTCGCGGTTCAGTTCGGTTATTTTTTTAATGAACCGTTTATGTTTGGTTTATGGTTTTAGAAATTTAGGAACCGTTGAAACCAAACCGAACTGCATATTAAATAAATATATACTAAGGATTAGGAATAATGTTTTATTATTGTTTAAATTCTTCAACCAATTTTCTAGCTAAAATTATCAATTTTTGTATGAACTATAGTGTTATATATGTTACTAAATTGTTATTAAGTTAATATTATATATGTTATTAGTTGCTAAATTGTTTCCCAGTGTCTTATGATTTGGAACATATTTTCCAACTTATGTGATATTGAGTTTAAAACTAACATATATCATATATTGTTATACATGTATTGCTACATGTGTTACTAATTAAGAAATGTAAAGTTATAAATGTAACTATTATATATTTTACTAATTAATATATGTTACTAATCATGAATTGTATTGTTATATATGATTTATAAATTTTTATAACAATAGTAGTAATGTTTATCCTTTTATGGATAAACAATATCTCTTGTAATACATTTTGAATTTTCAATTGATGCAAGATTATTTATAAAAAAAAGTAAATGGAACAATCGTGGAACCGAACCGAATCATTCAAGAACGGTTCGTTCGGCTCAGTTATTCTTATAGTTAAACTTGCGGTTAATTTAGCAGAACCGAACCATATGTTCTTGATCGGTTCGGTCACTAAAATGCACCAAAAACTGAACTGAACCGAATTTTTACACCCCTATCTAGACACATATTCATACTAACCATTGAACGCCTCTCGAATCCGATCAAAAACAGAGATGGAAAACTATCCGTCGAAAACTAAAACACGAACGAAAATAGCAGTACTATATAGGCTTTTACCATGGAACTAGTAAGTTACACATGCATCCGCATGGAATGAAATTTTTCATCACATGATTAAGAACATATCTTATTAGAGTTAACATTCCTAACTTTAAAAATGGAAGGAGAACACATATGTTGTCTTATAAAGTGTGTCACTTCATATGTCACACATTGTGATTGATTGAAAAAATGTATTTAAGTTAAAAAGTTAATAATCAAGTATTTTTCTGACCAGTCACAAACAATGGTACACGAAGTGCTACATACTTATAGGACAGAAGATATCCACCCAAATGGAAGAGGGGTATAGAAGAAGATGAAACAAAACTGGAGAGAGAGAATTAAATCAAATGTGAAAGGGGATTCAAATTTCATTTAAGGTGATATATAATTTAAAAACAAATGGACCAATCAATTATTAAAATATGCAATGTATAAAAATAAAAGATATAATGTAGAAAGATACATATGAATAGCATAGATATGTTTTGGAGGGAAAATTTTAGTTGATAGAGTGACATGTGTTATGAGAAACATTTTTTCTTATAGAAAGTAGCAAGTTACCCATTCATTTGCACGGTGTAGTATTTTTCCTGCATGGTTAAGAACATACATATTACATGCGGAATGTCTTTCTAAGTATAAAAAAAACTTAAAATTTTCTTATTTTGAAATTGATATATCATTCAAAATTCAATGTCTCTCATTATTCAACTGGACAAAGTTTAAATATATACAATAGTATAGTGTAGAAGAACTTAATTTTAAGATATGAAAAACCAAAAAAATGTAAATGAGTTTAAAAATTGATGAATTAATAAGTTGAATGTTTGCCCCTAATTAGCATTACACGTATCAATAAAATCAGAATTGTTGTGTTCTTTTTCATCACCTAATATTATTAAGTTGAAAAATATTTGCATCAAGAACTTAATAACTCATTGAATTGGATTATAAATATTTTTACTTGGATTAAATTCAAAACATACTCATTTATTTGATCAATAATTTCAATAGTTGATTCAAGTATTGTTCTTGTTTATAAAAACTTTTCATTTTAGTGATCTTGTTGATTTGGATAAGTACTTTGAGCTATAACATCTATTGGATTATCAACATTAACAAATGTATATGTCATTAGACAGTGAATGACATAGTTATGAGAATTGTAAAGAAAAATAAATAATACAACTCTAACTAATATAGACCATTGTTATTATATTTTTTGTTGAATCGATTATGTACAATTACTAATAGTTTATTATAATATTTTAAAATTGTAACACTGTATTGATTATATGTTTTCATCCGTACAATTTTTACACAAGAATATTTTAATGATCTGCACCGAATGATAGATGGCACATAAAATAATTAAATAATATTAATTGAGAACATTTTAAAATCTATTTAAATGTGTAATTACTACATATTATTTCATTTACTATATTTAAAATATCTTTCCAAAGTTTCATAACAACTTTAATAAATAATTTTAAAGTAGAATCTAAATCATCATAATTAATGTCAATGATTCATTAATTATAGGAAAAGAATCATTTGGGAACTATCAAGTTTTCTTTTTAATTAGTATTAAAAATGATTAATTTTATGAAATAAATTAAATATCATCAAATTTCCACATTAACTCTAATATTATAATTCATTCTATTAATAATACGATTGAATTCCTGATATTAACGCACTTTAATAATATTAAATAAGAATGTTTTAAGATATATTTAAATAATTAGTATTAAACATTTTTATTTTTATGAAATAAATTCACTATGTATCATATTTTAGCCAGACAGAATAACAACAAATATCTTTGTTAACTGTAATATAATAGCTCATTTTTTCTATTAATAATAAGATTAGATTTCTGCTATTTAAGTTTTAAATAATATTAATTGAGAATGTTTTAAGAGATATTTAAATGCATAATTACTACATATTTCATTTACTATTTTTAAAATATTTTTTCAACATTTCATAACAACTTTAAAATATAACTTTAAAATTGAAACAAAATTATCGTTTTTTATCGATAATGGTTAGGATGTTAATATTTTTTATGGGCGATACTCGAACCATCAATCTCCTTTACTCCAACCCTAACCATCAAACTATCTTATTCATTTTTTATTTTATTTTTTAAATTTGCTATGAGTGAGGCTTAAACTCATAACATCCTTCATTATATTTCTTAAAATTTTTTACCTTACTCATCATATCACCTTATGTCTCACTATCATCGTTATATATTTGTTAATATTCATTAATTATGTTATATATTCCATAGTTGTTACGAAGATTCCTTATATATTCCATAATTGTTTTGATAATTTACTGTTATATTTTGTTTTTGGTTTCTCAGAGGTATCTTCGCATTGGAGGCAATCCTATTCGAGCCGGGAACATCCACATGTATGTGGGGCTAACTCTCCCAACGAGCATATTTTTCATCCACAAGACTCGAACTCAAGTTCTTGCTTAAGGGGAATCAAACATGTACCACTTGAACCAACGTCCGTTTGGTTATTGTTATATTTTTTTAATCTTCTAAATCTACTATCATTAATATTTTGTTTATGTTATATTTCATATTGTTACTATTATAATATAGCATGGTAAAAAATATAATTATAAATTTCTTAATTACATTATATATTCCATAATTATTATGAAGATTCCTTATATATCCAATAACTTAGTTATTCTTTTTGATATGTCTTGGTTGATGTTGTTAATTGATTCTTTCAATTTTGTAATTAATCTGCAAATCTATATTCTATTTTTGCAACTGATACAAAAAACTTCAACTATTCTATTTCTTCATGAGTTTCGATCATATGTTATAGTTCTACCAATTTATATTCATAACGAGGATTGCTTAATATTTGGAAATCATAAATAATTTAAACAAAATATATTTTCTCTTGTTACAATTATAATATTGCAATTGTAAAATATAATTATAAATTCTTTATATATTCCTTAATTACATTATATATTCCATAATTGTTACGGAGATTCCTTATATATTCCTTAATGTAGTTGTTCTTTCTCATATGTCTTGGTTTATGTTGTTAATTGATTTTTTCAATTTTGTAACTAATCTGCAAATTTATATACCATTTCTGTAACTGATACAAAAATTCCAACTATTATATTTCTTCACGAGTTTTGAATCATATGTTATAATACTACCAATTTATATTCATAATGAGCATTGCTTAAAATTTGGAAATCATAAATAATTTAAAAAAAATATAAATCAAATTAATTAGTTATCACAATCAAAATTTAGTAGTTATATTTCTGCAAATTTATCTCCATAATGAGGAATGCCTAAAATTTGGAAACCATAAATAATTTAAATAAAATATAAATCAAATAAAAACAAAAACATTATTCTTCTCCATATATTGGAATGGCAAAAATTCTAGAAGCAAAGAACAAAGATATTGTGTTGTTGACAACCCAAATAATACAAATTTCTAAACAAACAATAAAATAAGGTAATAATGTTTAAATAAAATTTCCAAAAGCACAAACATTTAGCCAAAATGAGTGTGTTAACATATATATTAAAAATTATCGAATAGAAAAAATAAAATACAAAATCTATAAGTGAGTGAATAACTAACATTGAAACAAAAAATGAAAGTATTAATAACTAACTATGATTCTTACTTTATTTCAGAGAGGATACAGTCTAGGTGTTTCTAAAACATGCAAAACAAAAAAAAATTAAAATTGTGATTTTTTTAATAAAAAATGTATAAGTAAAATAAAAGATGCATAGAGATAAAATTAACCTGCAGAAATATTTTAAGGGATAACCAAACTACAAAGAAAGAGAAAAATGATAAAAGTAAGATAAGATGAGAGATAGATATATTAATATCAAAAGTAAATTTAATATTGTAAGTGAATGTATATATAAATGGAGATTGAGTACGTATCATATGTTTTGAAGGTTTGGTCTTCCTTGAGGAAGATACCCTTGATTATTAGACGTTTTAGAAGAGAAATGTTGGAAGAACATATCTACAAAATAATGAAATCAACTAGAACATATCTACAAACTAAGGAAATCAAAGAAAAAATAACCAAAAAAATCAACGATAAAAATAAAAACGGATCTACAAAATAAAAACTATCTACAAAATAAAATAAAAAAGATCAATGAAAAATGTACTTTAAACATCAGGTTTATAAAATAAGAATAAATCTACAAAACAAATAAAAAATGCACTTTAAAGATGATGATTGGAAGAGAAAAAAAATGACGATAATGAAGATACATAATGAAATAAAAGAATGAAAGGAAACCAAAGAAAAAGAAGATTATGGAAGAGAAAAATTGTTGGAAGAGAAAGAGAAAATCATAAACCTCATTAACAATTCAAATAGAATTTAAGGTGTAGTCATAGAAAATGCAATAATTATTTATTAAATTATTACTATAATCAAGAAAGAGCATATATAATGTGGGAAAATATATATGATTACCATAAAACCATTTGAAAGGGAAAAAACGAAGAAGAATATAACATGTGGCAAATGATAAAGTGGTAAGAGTTTTTTTTGTGATATAGATAAAAGACTAGTAGATCCGACTTCTTCAATTTTCCCACTCCTAAGCAAAATTCTACCCCTTTCAAATGCTTCAATCATACTCCAAAAGTGTTAATGTATTCTTATTGTTAAGCTTATCAATCTTATGATTACTCATTTCCTTGAAATATTACCCGCTTTATAATCTTTTATTACTATTAATGTGTCAACAAATACTTTAGGTTTGTCTATCCATTTTTTTATTTTATGCAACTAAATATTCAATTTTTATATCTTTTATTTTTTATTTTGTATAATTAGATTTTTTTGTATTTGATGTATTTTATATTATCATTTTTTATTGGACACACTCTAAATTATATATTTTTTTTGGGTATTAGAATGTGCAAATTATGGTTAGAGAATTAGTAGCAACTTACAATTAATGTTTTAGTGGTGATTACCTACAATTACATGGTTTTTGTAGCAAAATATGAAAGTAGAAATTATACCATAGAGGAAATTAAAACATGTTTTGACTTTATATACAGGATAAATATAAATATACCAAAAAAGTAGATTTATACTCAACCATATTAAATGAAGATAAAGATATACATATACAATATTTTGTAATCAGATTATTAAATTGAGGACCATATTATATAATGCGATCATAATATTGTGGTTGCAATGATTATTGTCATAATCACATCAAATCATAATTGGCACTATAATATCAAATTACAATAATTATAACTGTTTCATGCTACAGCATAATCATGATCGACTGTACTTTTGTGCATCAAATAACATCAATACATATTATATCATATCAAATTCAAAAAAAACTTTCTAATCAAATTCATTATGCAACTGCAGCAATCCGTATTATAACCGTTACTATCATAATAATTATAACCATGATCATTATTGTAGCTCAAATTTAAAACACCACTTATAACGTAAAGTGCATTTATGTTCTATTTACTAAGTAGTTAAAGATATTAGATAAGAAGACCATTGGTTTTGGGAAATATTTTACAGTGCATGAGTTTGAGCCATTAATTTTGTATAAAGATAAAGAATAATGATAGAGAAAAAATGAAGGACGCACTCCATCATAGTTTACTACATATTTGTCTGGATAGAAATCTTCTAAGCTCATTATTTTATGTTATTATTTTTACCACCAATAAGAAATAAATATCTCATTAAATATTTTAGCAACTTGTTTTTTAATATATTCTTTTAACAATATAGTGTTTCTTATTAATGACAATAATAATTGTATATAGAATAGTGAATATAGAATATTTCTATTCTGCCAGGTAGGTTTGAAAGGCACATATTATTCAACAATTTTAAAATCTGATAACTAATTTGTGTAAGGATTTTTTTATTAAATTTAATATTATTATAGATGAAAATATCTCAATTTTAATATTCCTTCCCCCATTATGTTTATCACGGCTCATAACATATCACTCATTTATTTTAATTTAAGATTTATACTTGTTGTATGTTAATCATATACTATCTTGTATTATGGTCATATCATATCTTATCATTTTTAAAATGTATCCTCTTAGATATTCACATTGTCTTGTATTTGTGTTTCCTAAATAAATGAATAACTTAGACCTACACGTCCGAAACTCGATAGGTAAAATTCAAAATATTGAGTAATTGTCCTTAAAATTCAACATCATTTCTTATGCCATCTAAAAGCAAATCCTATCTATATTTCTAGAGGGCTAATATCCATTGCTTCACAATGTATTTTACTCAATAAAATACTCTTTTATATCGATAAAAAATATTAAGTTTGTTTATAGTTAATTCAAGTTTTATTTTTCTTGATCAATAATAAGAATAGTGCATAGAATGAAATATATCATGGGATAACAAATATGCTTCCACTTGTATTGAACACCAAACATGATTCACACGACCCCTTGGCCAAGCAACCAAAGCAAAACAATATCGCCCAAACACACCAGCCTCGGTCAGAAAATGACTTGAGGAAATATGACCCCGACCGAGGAAATATGACCCTCATGTATAACCTCGATCGAGACAACATGACCCTGACTCATGAAGCTGTGCATCAGACAGACCAAAGCAACATGACTTTGGCGCATCAGGTAGACCAAAACAGACAAGACATGACGCACAAGATTGACCGAGTAAATGTAGTATTGGCGCATGAGCATGATCGAGGCAGAGAAGACCTCATGCATGAATCTCACCAAGACAGAGTGATCATGGTGCATGAACCTGACTTATAAAAGCTGACCGAGAAAAACAAGTCACATAAACCAGAAAATCAATCTTGGCCCATCATGAGAGATTTGGCTGAACATTTTAATTAATCTAGATATTTTACTTCTGTATAATTGTTAATTAACTTATTTGGGTATTAAGGGTATAAATAAAACCATTAGTTAGTTAAGTTAGTTAGGATTCTTCGGGGTAAGTTTTTCCTTAAGCAATATTGTATTGTAATATAAAAAAAGCCTTATGGCTTCTCATCAATCAATGAAAAATAAGAATCATTCAGTAAATTTCGCAATATGGTATCAAGAGCTTCACTCACATAGTTCTAAATCCCTCTCTTCAGAAGCAATTCTTGGTCAAGAAATCCGATTGAAGATCATCAAGAAGGCTCTCATCTGGTCAAGAACTCTAATTAAGGAACGAAGAACTGGTCCAACCCTCCACTCAAAGAAAGAACAAGGTAGAAGCAATGGCACAAATACTGAACACATGATCAGAACAAGATCTGCAACTAAGCATCAACAACAATGACATCCAACAAAACCCTTATTATCTCCATTCAGGAGAAAATCTAGGAGCAATTCTAGCAACACCACCCATAGATGGCAGCAACTATCACTCATGGAGCAGATCCATGAGAAGGGCATCGTCATCAAAGAACAAATTCAAGTTTGTGAATGAGACAATCCATGCACCAAGTCCATCTGCCCCAGAGTACGACATATGGGAGAGGTACAATAACATGGTTGTCTCATGGATAACAAGAAGCATTTCACAACAAATTTCACAAAGCATTGTATACATTGACAATGCTCGAGATCTATGGCTTGACCTTAAATACAGATTCTCCAAGGGAGATTATTTCATAACTTCAGACTTGCTTAAGGAATTACACTCCATAAAGCAAGGTGATAGAACAATCTCCAATTACTTCATTGAAATAAAGACTTTATGGGAGGATCTTGAATCATTAAGGCCAATGCTTACTTCAGACTTGCTTAAGGAATTGCAAGGAGTTACTGAAGAAGTTCGACATGGAAAAGTGTAAAGAGGTTTCAATACCTATGGCGTCCGCATGCTATCTAGATAAAGATGAAAAGGGAAAACAATTGAGGTAACCAAGTATCGTGGGATTATCGGCTCATTATTGTATTTAACTACGAGTCGCCCCGATATTATGTTTAGTGTTTATATGTGTGCTAGATTTCAAGCTTTGCCTAAAGATTCACGTTATATTGCTGTAAAATGCATCATGAGATATTTAAAAGGAACAACTAATATGAGATTATGGTATCCTAGGGATGTCTCATTATCCTTGGTAGGGTATTCCGATTCCGATTTTGCGGGATGTAAGTTAGATCGGAAGAGCACTAGTGAGACTTGTCACTTATTGGGCAGTTCCTTAGTTGCATGGCACAACAAAAAGCAAGTGTGTATTGCTTTGTCCACCACCGAAGCGGAATACATTACCGCTGGTGTGTGTTGCGCTCAAATCCTTTGGATGAAGTAGAAACTTAAGGACTTTGGACTTAACCTAAAAAAGATTCCGATAAAATGTGATAATACAAGTGGCATAAACTTATCCAAGAATACCGCTTTGCATTCTAGAACCAAGCATATTGAAATTAGACATCATATCTTGCGTGGCCATGTACAAAAAGGCGATTGTGTGCTTGAATTTGTTGAAACTACTAAGCAATTGGCTGCTATTTTCACAAAGCCTTTCTCACGAGATACTTTCTATGTTCTTCGAAGAGAACTTGGAATTCTTGTTGAAAATTATCTTGATTAAAATCGTCTAAAAATGTTATTATATCCTTCACATGATTAATGTCTTATATGCTTCAAAATGTATATTTGTTGTGAATGCATTATATTCCTATTATGACTCATGATCTTGTATGATAAGCTAAAAATGTATATGTGTTTGAGTACAAATTGCTTGAAATATGTTAGAAATCTATGCATGCTTTTAAAAATCTGATGTTAGTTAATCGATTAACTGTATTTTTAATCGATTAAAATGAGTTCTAGTAGCAAACATTTCATTTTCACTAAATTTAATCGATTAAGATTCATTTTAATCGATTACCTAGGCTCATTTTTCTGAAAATATGGAATTTTAATACTGCTTAATCGATTAAATGCAACTCTTAATCAATTAATGACAAAAGATAAATTAGAATCAGTAACATTTTTGTCATTTTTATAAACCATATCTTCCCCATTTTCTCTAAAAATCTCAAAAGCAAACAACAAATTCAAAATCTTAGCTAAATAGAAGAATTAAACCTCACCTTTACCCATTTTAAACCTCAATTAATCCAATCTGTTTCTCAAATTTCCCAAGAAACCCCATTCCCAATTCTAAACCCTAAGATTTTCGTTCCCCCCATTATCCTTCTTCTCCTCTCATCACTCACGGTTTTCAATCAACAATGGAAAGAGGACGTTCGAAGAGGTTCAAGACAACTGCTCAACGCACTCGTAGGCCTCCTACTGTTTCATCTTTAAATCCGAACGTGAGGCACGACTATGGAGATTCCTACTATTCACTCATACTCCAGGAGAGCCGGTTTTCCAAGTTTCAGGGAAGGAAACCCACCTACATAAGGTATGCTGAACTTACCTCGATGGCAGAATAAAATTTTGAGTTTCCGCAAGGTATGCAAGCTCAGAGAGCTGTTATGTTTTTGGAATTAACAGAAAATCTTTACCCCGCTTTGATTAGGGAATTTTACGCTAACTTTCGTTATAAGGATGGTAGATATTGGTCTATTATTACGGGAAATCTATTTGAGATGGATAGTGATATTTTTATGAATGTGGGTGGCTTATCCACTACGGGTGTTAGCCTAGGTGATTGTGAATGGCTTAAGGATTTCAATGCTGCTGAGGTATATAAATCATGTCTGAGAGGTCCCCATCTATATGTCCAAGGAGAACTGACTAAAGCTGGTTCCTTATTGGTAGAGAATAGATTGCTTCACTATTTGATTGCATATATTTTAGTTCAGAGAAACACTAGTCATGCACAACCAACTATTAATGATCTGAAATTTATGTATGCAGTGAAGGAGAATATAATGGTTAATTGGCCTGAGGAAATCCTGAAGGTCATGTATAATGTCACTACATCGCAATCCAAGTTGCTGTCCTACAATATCTTTATATCGAGAATTA
The DNA here is from genome assembly GCF_001865875.1 of Lupinus angustifolius. Classification (NCBI taxonomy): domain Eukaryota; kingdom Viridiplantae; phylum Streptophyta; class Magnoliopsida; order Fabales; family Fabaceae; genus Lupinus; species Lupinus angustifolius. The sequence goes on from NC_032027.1 coordinate 2,350,743, forward strand.
TTGACTATCTGCATATTGACGTATCTGATACCATCATCACAGAGACTTCTGATAAAGATCACCTTGTTGGTGAAAGCCTTATCCACAAGATGAGTATCTATAAGTAAGGAAGTACTTGGCAATACCAAGAGAATTACACTACCGTGAATTTGGAGCTATCTGATGATGAGGATCAGGCTGGTACAAATCAGCCTAATACAGAAACTCAGGGGGAGCCATGTGGAACTGCACCGTAGGAACCATCCTTTGGATTAGCTTAGTTGGATGCCATGGAGAAAAGGCTGAATAACAGAATGGACTTACATTTTCAGTCTTTAAAGGACTCATACCATACTGATTTGGAACAATTTGAGGAGCGTCAGTTAGCCTACATCGATAACCACTATCAGGCTATGAAGAGCTTTGTCCAGAACACCGTTGAGGCACAGAATGAGAGGTTTTGTGCAGAATTTGAGAAGCTGAGATTCCTCACCAGGGTGATAGTAGTCTGACCGTACCTGATGACAGAGATCCTCCTCCACATCCCTAGATTAGAAGTCCTTAGACCTTAGATTGCCTTAGCTTCAATTCTTCTACATGGCTAATTTTCAGGATTTTATGCTACTTTGTAATTTCGAGACATATTTTCTCTATGCTTTTTGGGTTGTAACTCTAACTATCTACTTTTGTTGCACTATTGTGATATGATATTCATGCCATTTGAACTTAAATTGTTACTATTTTGGTTTTAATTTGCTTACATAACATTCCTATCTATGTCAAATATAGTATGATTACATGTTTAATGGTTCTTGATCATGTTTGGTTATATGTATCTCTTATGCTTGATTGAGCCTACTGTTTGAATGCTATAATATAAAGGCTTGATCATTCCATGCTTGATTAGTCCATTAAATCTGTCATATTGCTGTATTCAGTGGTTTTAATCGATTAACCTACTATCTTAATCGATTAAATCCTGATCAATGTGTGCACGTGTTCAATTTTTTCATCAACTGGTTAATTAATTACATTCCCAACATTAATTGATTAATTACAGTTTGAGTTCACTTCATATCTCTTCTTTCTTTTGAACAAAATCTCATTTAGTTTATCTTTTTGATAATGTCAAAAAATGGAGAAAAATTGTTTTGTTGTTTGATGTGTGCAGGCTGTAAAATAAATTCACCTTTCGTTGTCTAGCTATGCGCTTTAACTTTGAAATCAACAACCATGCATTTTGTGACCATCTTCAAGCTATGCATCAAAAAAAAATTTGGTGTTGAGTTTGTCACCATAAAAAATAGGAAGATTGAAAGTGCAGTGTCAAGATAGCACTTACCTTGGCTATGTTTTGATGAAAAAAAAAGGAATTAGTGAAAGCTTAAAGATAACTCAACAAATCAACATGCCAAAGATTCAAGAGCTTCATGTCTAAACTAGAGTCTTAGATATGTGTCTTAGTTATTGAGTCTAGGTTAGGTAAACCTAGATGCAAATCTCACAAGTTCTAAAAACTATCACATCATTTACATGAGACATGCCATCTAGCTTATTATATGTTC
>NC_032027.1:2352386-2352911 GCF_001865875.1 Lupinus angustifolius
TAAAACATGTATAGTTGATAAGCATAACATATAGGTAGTTTACCATTTAATATCTTAACTGAAAATATATCAGTTAATCGATTAAGTAAGGCTTTAATCGATTAACGTGAAAACAATTTTAATCGATTAACGTGAAAACAGTTTTAATCAGTTTCAACAGATAACTGAAAAACAGAAATCAGTTATTCTAAACAGCTCGTTAATCAATTAATAGGGCACTTAATCGATTAACTAGGCACAAAACAATTTTTCTATATAAACTGTGTTTTTACACCATGCTTTATACCTTCATTCATTTTTAGAATTTCTAAGTTGCATATTTTGGTATTCTTTGTATGTAATATAGGCAGAGAGAATTGCATGTGAGATTAGTGAGAGATAATATCATGGTTAAGGATTAAGATGTCCTCCATTGCACGTGATTAAATGTGTTCATCATTCTAACTTTCTTGCATGATTCTTTTTTTTAGATATTTCTTACGGTAGATATTACATGTTCTTCATGATTCTGATCTTATACATATT
>NC_032027.1:2353011-2404426 GCF_001865875.1 Lupinus angustifolius
AATTATAATATTTGAGCTATTTTGTGCTTAACATTACTCTGTTTTTGTTGTGTTTTTTGTAACAAGGAAAGTCGTCTCTTGGTGTTGTACCACCAACGAGATACAGAGAGTCTTCACCAAGACTTGGAGGTCTTGAGTTTAGAACATACTCTTGGCTGGGGCTGGATCGTAGGAAAGGTTTTCCTAGGCGATTGGGTAAGGTCAAATCAAGGTAGAGATTCTGGAAATTGAAGAAGGTAGCGTTCCGGGTCTTGTAATTGGAAGTGTGTATGTAAGATACATTGACTTCAATTTTTAGTGAAGAAAATCTCTCAGATCAGAAGGGAGGACTGGATGTAGTTTTGTAGTGGACCGCAAAACGAACCAGTATAAAAACTTTGTTGCAGACTGTTTCTTACCCTTATCTCTTTACTGTTTTAAAGTGTTTTTAATTACCTATTGTAGCTGCTATTTTGAATATAGTAACTCTGTCATATAAATATCATTTCTGTTCAAATATATATGCTATATCATTTCTGTATAATCTGTAAGTGGTTGTGTAATTGAGCCATTCAACAATTGTTAATTCTGTGCGACTTAATCGATTAAGGCGGTCTTTAATCGATTAACTGAGTGATTTTCCAGAATAGGGCTTTGGTACAAATAGTGGTAAATGGGAACCGTGACACCTATTCAAGCCCCCCTTCTAGGTGTATTCTGTCACTGATACCTAACATTTTCCATCACCACTACTACTGAGCCTAGGTTCTACTACCAAGCCATTAAACATCAACACTAGATAAAGGCTCTGCAGGATGAGTTAAATGCTCTTGAACTAAATAAAACATAGACACTTGTTGATCTTCCTGTGGATAAGAAACCTATAAGTTCTAAGTGGGTCTACAAAATCAAATACAATTCAGATGGCTGAATAGAAAGGTATAAGACTAGGTTGGTAGCAAAGAGGTATAACCAAACTGAAGGTATAGATTTCCTAGACACTTTTGCACCAGTGGTCAAATTGACCACTATTAGGTTGCTCATTGCCATAGCAGCCTCACAAAACTGGATTATAAATCAATTAGATGTTAATAATGCTTTCCTTCATGGAGAGCTAAATGAAGATGTTTATATGGAAATACCACAAGGTGTGGTATGCAGGACACAAAACAAGGTATGCAAGCTACATAAGTCCTTATATGGACTAAAATAAGCTGGAAGACAATGGTTTACTAGACTAACCAAAACCCTCGTCTCATTGGGATACACACAATCCCACTATGACCACTTTTTATTCACAAAAGTTATAGGTATGAAATTTACAGCTTTACTTATATATATTGATGATTTAGTATTGACATGCAATGATCCAAATGAAATGAAATATGTCAAAAATAACTTGAAAAGCTCCCACACTAGTTAAGGAATGTCCTAAAAACTAATCGATCAGGAACCATTTTGAGGGTTATAATTTTTATTTCTCTTTTGCTATGTAAGATTAGAATTTAGCATTTACCTACCAGCTATCAACAATGTTGAAAACATTTCGGTATTTCACATTTTTGATAGAAAGGTCAACACCATATTATATATAATTAGTGACGTATTGGCAAACAACTATTGCATGTTTATGAGATATTCCCGACTCCTAGCTACATAAGATGGTTTAGATATACACAAGCTATACTAGTATTACACCTACACCTTGTAAGGTTTAATTTAATTCTATATAGGTAAGTGTAATTACATTGATCTCTTTGGCACGATACCTCGTTTAATATATGTATAAATTATAGTTGAAATATCTCTAAAAATAATGGATGTTACGTGTAGTTTTACTAAATCTTAATGGATTTTAGCATACTTTACTTAATAATAGAAAAGAACCACATGACTACCTAGGTTCCATTTGGGATGGTCAAAATTGTGAACTAGTTGGCTCCTCCAATTTCATACATGAGGGTAACATGTATACAATATTAATGTAACAATTTATACACAGTTAATATATCATTCATTATTTATTTTATCTATATTATTTATATTTGAGAGTCAATAATATATGATTAAATATAAATAATGAATAATTCAGTGATAATGTAAAAACTCTTACACTATAAATATATACATTTTTTATATTTAGATATAAGCTTCATAAGGTCAATTTTGTGTATATTGGCCATCGAAATTATCAGCCTTATCGAGGAATTAATCAACCAATTATTGAAGAAGACAAACACCAAAAACATAAGACAAGTGTCTACTTCAGCGATTGCCTTTATGGAACAGACACAATTACAACACCATAATCTTAAACTCAGATGAAGAATATAATAGTGAGTCAAGATTAGAACATATAACATATGATTATTTTTAATCATTCAGATTTTAAATTATTTTAAAATTAAAAAAATACCAAACTTGCAATTACCAAATCTAGTGTTAGAGAGGCTACATAATTTTGAACATAAATCCTCTCTAATACTGAAACTCTATGATATTAATATATAAAGGAAGAATGATTTCTTTTAAGTTTTCATTTATTTAATTTTAAAATAAATTAAAATTAAACCCTTAAACTTTTTTGGGTGTTACATGTAAAGATTTGGGTTCAGTACCAAACTCTCCGGTACCGAAGAGGAGCCCATCATTTTGTACCAAAATAATCATATCAATTTGAGATTATCATCCACTAACCTTCAACTATATCAAGGTGTACGATTAAAGAATTAAATACTATATCATTATCAAGGTGTCGTGGACATGAAAGTATGGATAACCCTTAAAGCTTGCTGTTTTATGCCTCTCTTTTTATAATAAGAATGATAACTTAATTTTATATAGTAAAGCCTCGTGCAAAATGCTCAACCCTCCATGACTAATTTGTAGCTTTCTAGATTAGTAAAGGCAAGTTTAGAATGCACATTTGGCCCTTTCCAAAAAGTGTATATAAAAAAGAATACATATTTGACTTTGTCACGACTTTACCATTTCAGTTCCAATTGGAAACATCAACTATTAGCACTTCTAATATTATTGATCAATGGGAACTTATAGGAAGATGACAAATCATATTGGCCAAATGTAGTAGTAATTTGTGTTCAGGGGAGTGCTTTACATGATTGTATTTTGGAATTAAATTGCGAGGGAGATGGGTCACTTGAAATGGTAACATGCATTGCGATTTTTTGAGGACGATCCTACATTTTTTTTCTCAGAAATCCTCTCCAACATTAAAGAAGAAAGTTATGTTTTTTATTTTTATTTCTAAAAGTAAAAATATCATATTTCATTTAAAAAAGATATAAGTGTCATTATAATTTGTATTTTCTTTACTTTTTTACGGTATTATTCTCTCTGATACTAGAGATAATATTATCTCATTTTTTCATGGTAAAGGAGAGACATGTCTATTTTTTATTTTTCCAACTAATGATATTCTCACACTTTTCTTATTTTCCATGGTAAAAGGACGGATATATTTGATACTTATTTTATATTCATTGTTGTTTATAAAGCAAATTATTTTTCATAACTAATTATAAAGTGATGGAATTGGGGTTTGGATTAAAAATGTTGGTTTACTTCCCTATTTGATGCGAAGAGATATATGTTTTGAATCAGTGCTATAAAAACTGTTTTGTGTGTGCAGGTTGGTTTAACCAATGAACTGGTCTAAATATTCATACAACAATTATATCGATCATAGAATTATATTGGTAAAAAATCAACCAAAATCGGTCATAATTTTCGGTTTTCAATTAAACCATATCAATCATATCGGCTAGTTTCATTTAAAATTATTATTTTTAATGAAAATGACTTATTTTTACAAAACATTGGTATGAGATCAAAAACATATAGTATGGTTTTATACTTCTAAAATGTGGTCTATCATCCAGTGATACATTTTGTTTTAACAAATTGTATAAATAAGAGTTTTTATTGTCTTCTTTATTGATTTTTCAACATTAATATTAGTATAAAATATATATATACATAATTTTATCGATATATGTGGTTTAATTAGTGAACCACATATCAAAACGGCATGGTTTGAAGTCTTTTATAATCCTCTAATATAAAAATAGACTTATTTCCACCCATGATAATGTAATATGAAAGTTAATAGAAATAAGTGATTTCTACCACAATGATATCTGAGAGATTTTAGTGAGATATGAAACATATAATATTTCATCCTAATTAACCAAGATAGGACACTATCTTCTAATTAATAGAGAAATCTGTTTTAATTTAACTTTCATTATTTTCAGGTTAAGTTTCAAGTCAAGGAAGTTTTGCATGTTAAAATTGTAAGTGTAATTCTCCCTATACTCATGTTCTATTTTATTTTTCTGCATATTGCTTTTGTTCGTGCTCATTTTATATCACATGAAATATGGATATCTGATTATGTTATCCACATATATATATATATATATATATATATATATATATATATATATATATATATATATATATATATATATATATATATATAGAATTTTCCTTCCAAATATAATATTTTATCCCCAAATGAGCATATTTTTGGTAGATTGTGTTCAATGTAATATAATTAAGTTCATCATCTAATACTTATATGTAAATGGATACTATAAATTTCATTTACTGAAAGTCCTATTTAAAATGTTGGAATAAACATGGCATAAAGAAGATAAAAAGATACACATTGTGACATAAAATACAAAAGGAGACTTAAATGGCTTTTTGAGGGAATATCTTAGGTCGGGTCACACATGAGATAGAAGACGATTAAAATTTGTCTACAAAAGCACTGAGCAGAAATTAGACATTTCTACATTCATTTGGTTAGAACCAATAATGTGTCCCAAAATTTTCAATGACAATGGACCAAATGACACTCGGTAGAAACCGTGTTGCAAATACACGACCCTTTTCTATCGGTTTTTTGTCTTGCCTCCAACAAAAATGTGTATCTTGGGTCAATTTCTAAGGATATGTAGACGCATGACATGATTCCTCATATGATATGTGGTACTATTATTTTCCTACCACAAAGACACTATTCTTCTCGGTGTAACTTGTACTTCTTCATTCTATTTCATTGAATGAAACAATGTTTTAAATTTAAATTGTACTCATAAATGTAACTGTGAACAAAATATTATGGTAGCTCTCCATTCTTCCTATGCCCCAATAACTTCAAAAGATACGGTGTTTTCACTTATAGTATCCATTACTCTTATGCCTCAGTAATAATGGAATTTCCTGATGATTAGAGACTCCACGATCACAACCGGATCCAACAAGAGGTATCATAGCTGACTATTTGGCTGAGACATGGTGGGCTCAAGGGGGCAGACCACTAACTTTGTGGCAGGGGTGTTCGCGGTCCATTTGGATCGGTTTTTAGGCCAAAAATGGTCCGATCTAAACACGTAATTAACATGCAGTCCGGTCCGGTTTATTTATATTAAGATGTCAGATCCAAATATTATATGCGGTTTCGGTTCAGTTTGGATTGTTTTTTTTTAATATAAAATAATGAAATTGCACTTACGTTCAAAACTCATAAAAATAACAAAATATTAACCATAAAGCAACAATAAAAATGTTGTTTAACAACATTAAAATGTGTGCAACAATAGTAGAAGTAAACAATATTATAAAATAGTAATAAAAAATAAGACAATAATAATAAAAGCAAAAAATGGTAATAACAACAATAAGACATTAATAGTAACAAGACAACAAAACAACAAAATATCAACAACAACAATATGAGCATTTGCAACATAATTTTAACAGTTAGAGTAATTCACTAATGATTAATAATAATAATACTTTTAAATTAAAAATAAAATTGATAGTAAAACACCTAATGAGAATCAACACTTGAATCCTCTTCATTTGGTTGTGGGATTGATTTAAGTTCTAAAAAATGTATAAAATATGATCAATATGATTTAAAACATTGCAACATATATATATATATATATATGTTATAGAATATAACAAATAAAATATATGTACAATTTTGGAGTTAGGACTTAAAATTAAAGTTGGAAGACACTTAAAAGTATTATACACTTAAACTTTACATACTATTTCGGTATGGTCTAGATCGATCTGGATCCAAGAGGCGAAACCAAAATCCGGACCAGACCAATCAATCTTTAAAAAGTAAGTCAAATTCGATCCAAACACATTCAGTTTTTGCAGTTTCGGTCTATTTTGGATATGTTTTCGATTTTATTTTTGGACTGGTCTGAATTTGAACACCATACTTTGTAGTATCCATACTTGATAGAGGAGATTGTTAAGTATATTTAAGTGTGAAATCTCACATTTAATACAATTAGAGGAGTAAAATAATTTATAAGTGGAAAAAAACTAAGAAAACTATTGTATTAACAATTTTGATTCAAAATGTGATGAAAGTATCTATACTTTTCCCATACCACAATAGAACTTCCTCAAGGTTTCAACTTCTCAATATGCCCATCATCACAAATAAAAAAGTGTGCTAGAATTGGAACTAATGATTCAAGATTATATGAAACTCAAAAGCCATTCCAAATGGTTGAGCATAACAAGTAGATTTTTTTTTCTCGAAAAATTAAGCTGTCTATTCTTATTATATGATAAAAAAACTGCTATTTTATTCCCTTTTATTTAGCACACATTTTTTTCCTACCAGCCCAATTTATTACATAAAATGATTATTTCTACAAAAAAGAACAAAATCCCAAAGTTAAAAAGAACCACAATCCAAAATCTCAAAGTAGAGAAGTGAAGATGGGTTCCATTCCCAATCTCTATATCAACCCAACGGAAAGCGCGATTTCCCGCCAGAAAACATGCGATTGAGCAATCGCCTCTTCGAAAATTTCTGAGGTATCTCTATAATAATATATATGATTTACACACGTGCACTTAGGTAATGTGTAAGCTTCAATGCTATGAATTATGGTTGAGTTTCGCACTTGTGTTTTGTTGAATTATTGTATAGTACTATAGTCCGTGTGATTTGACTAAGAAAATAAGAGAAAGGTACTGAGAATGTGTAAGCAAAGCCAAGAAAATGTGGCTTTGTTTGACATAACTATATTATAGATGTGAGATTGTATCTTGTAGCTATGAGATCGTAACTTATATAGTTAAAACCTTATAAATGTGTGGTTAGTCGACTAAACTAGAGCTGTTGGATAAAACTGATTGTACAACTAGCCGAGGACAATCAAGCCTTATCCCAGTAGGTGAGGTCGGCGGCTGAGATTTATCAACTGATTTAAAAAGAAAGACATGTAATATGGGTTGGGGTAAAAATTTGTCATTTGCTGAAAATTGAAGTGCAGAATTGCTATATGAATTATTAGAAGAGCTTAAACCTTTCATATAGGCTAGCTTCCGAAGGTAGTTCTCCGAATTTCACTTCCTCTTAGCCTTCTAGTTCTACTACTGAAAATCCATCTCCCTCTACTCCTTCTATCTGTATTCATCCAATGATGACCATTGACTAGGTCCAAATCAGGGATTGATAAATCATTTGTTCCCAGAGCTCAAGGAGTTTTTCTAGTCCAGACTGAACCCATTCTAGCACACACTGCGTTCCTTTCTGTACTTGATGAATGCATTTATATTTTTAGGAAAAAAGTCACTGGAAGAGTGGTGATATGAGTAGAGTGTTTTTTTAAGGGAAAATAATAATCTGTTTTTACATTATAGAAGGAAAAGCTCATTAACATGAAATTGGTAAAGTAGTCGACTATCGACTATATTTATCTTGATTTCCACTCTTCATGTAGCTTAGTGGGTTTATCTGCATTCACTATTGTGATAAAGAGCAAGAGATAGTGATAAGGTAGGATTTGCCTCTTTTAGGTCATGTTTGAACTTACAATTTGAGTCTCCAGTAATTGATAGATAATATCAAATTTATATCAGATAACATTACCCTTATTTGTTCGGGAACAATTACTTGCAATGTTGTTTGGACAATGGACATTAGTCTAATTTAAGCCGCATATCATGGACATATATACAAATTACACACTTATGCCTGGTATGCATGTGCAAAATGAGGTCCCAATACCATATAGATAGGTTCTAATAGGCATGTAGGTAGTTGTAGCTACTCACATCAGATATATGCTTTTGGATAACATTATTCCACTAGTAATACAAGCACAAGCAATAATGACTGAAACATTAATAGTTTGGTCATTGTCTTCAGACTTTAGTTGGGGACAACTGTTCCCACTAGCCCAAATCCCATCGTAAAGAAAGCCCCTGCCTGCAGCAACAGATAGACAAAGAAATGGTCGTTTCCAAATAGCAGGTCGTATATTGCACAGTGCAGCATGTACATCCCCACTATTATCTCCAATGGATGTATTGTCTTGATCAGGGTAAAAGGGTTATAAATAGGAATCCTGCTCATGAAGGGAAATGGGTCGTAAGTACGCATCAGATGCATTAATAGGGAGAAGGGAGTTAGGCAAATATTGTCACTGCATTCTTTACCTTGCAATCTAATGTTATTCAAATACATTATTGTGTTTGATAGAGCTTCTTTTTTTACGGAAAGAAGGCTTTTATTTGCATAGAAAGCTGTGCCATTATTCCCGCATGTTCAGCAAATGCAAAAACTTTCAGCAGTTTTCAGCATAGAAAACAGATTTTTTTATAAGCTCCCGGTTATTTTTTCGAGATTATTTTTCAAGATTGTAATATAAATTTAGAAGCTCTACCAAACAGAAGTATACAATATTATGAAAAGGAGTAATTTAAATATCATGGTTGTGTTCCTATTGCTGTTTTTCCTGCAATTTTAGTTTATTTTACATTTAAATAAATTTTTTAATGTTATCATAGAGTAATCCAATATCAATATTTATGTTAGTTTAATATATTGCTTTATTTAGGCAAAGCTGCTAATACCTTTCCAAAATTTGAAACCATGAAATCCTTGATGTTGGTGACCTAGCATTGTTCTTCTGTTTCTTGGCATTTCCTAGCTTCTCAGTAACAACCCATTCATTGACACGGTTTGCTTCTAGAAGTCCTATAATGGCTGCTTTAGTTCGATGAAGTGACATGACATTCTCAAAGAGTATCCAGCATACAAGTAGATGTAGGGACCTGTCCCATAAATAAGTGAATGTAGTGTAATTCAGATAACTGAGGGACTGTAAATAAATTTTACACTAATGTCCTAAACCAATTACCTTGGGGTGGAGATTGCATTTAGAATAGTAATGGCTGCTGGGATGTATATGGCAATCTTTTTTGTGAGTTGGACTTCTGGAACTATCACACAAGCTGGTATAACTATGCAGTAAAAGAAGAACGTGACCCAGTGTGCGACTATTTTCCTCACAAAGAAGAAAGCATAGATAAGATGAAGTCTCTTGAAAAGCGACACCCTCTGGATGATACATACCAAACAGTATAAGAGTTTGTAAATCATGATTCGGTAAGGATTTGTTTTTAGCCGTTGATGTGAAAATTAGAGTTTACTTACTTTGCAAAAGAGGATTTCTTTGGTCATTTTCTTAAATAGGTTAGCTGGACCACATGACCACCTGTGTTGCTGATATCGGTATGCTTTAAATGTACTTGGTAGCTCATTTTGTACCTAGGAAGCAACAAAAGCACCCCCAGGGGCAGGGGTTAGTTTATGGGTTATTCAAACTTAGAACATGATATTGTCCTCAAAGCATATAGATCAGATATGGTAACTCACTGTCACGTCACCCACAAAAATGAATTCCCAGCCCTGCAGGCTTGCCCTAACTGCAAGGTCCATATCTTCCACCGTAGTTCGGTCTTTCCACCCTCCAGCGTCTTTTATTGCTTGAATCCGCCATATTCCTGCTGTCCCTATATGTTATAGAGGAAGTTTGAATAAGTCAATCTGCTAAGATGCTTGTTTGAATTTAGTTCAATGAGCCTCAGAACTTACCGTTGAACCCAAAGAATGAGTATGTTGAAGAGCCTACTTCCTGTTCAACAGTGAAGTGATAATCGAGTGACATCTCTTGAAGACGTGTCATCATACATTCTTCTGAATTCACTGCAAATACGTAACAAAGAAATTAAAAAAAATTAATTCCTTTTATGTATTCCTTCCTTATTAATACTTTTGCTGCTAACTGGTGTGGCTGCAACAAATTAACTAGGTGGTTTTACGAGTTACTTACCAAATTTCCATCTTGCCTGAACCAAACCCAACTTTGGGTTCTCAAGCAGATAAGGAATTGTATTCCAAAGAAAATCTGCATCTGGCTGGAAATCTGCATCAAATATCGCTACAAACTCACAATCCTCCACATACTGCTTCTCCAAACCCTCTTTTAGTGCACCTGCCTTGTAACCATTACGATGTCTCCTTGTTTCATATTTGACATTCACACCTTTTTTTATCCATTTATGACACTCCAATTCAACCAATTCCTGCATGTTCGTAATCACATGGTTACTGAATATATGCAGAGAGAGGATTTGCAATGAAGCTTTAATGGATTAATCAGATACCCTCAAGACTGGGTTTGTTGAGTCATCAAGAACTTGAACTATGAGTCTATCGGATGGCCATGAAAGCCCACATACTGCTCCAATGGAAAGCTTGTAAACCTGGAAGCATAAATTGCAATTTTTTGAGCTGAGGTAGTTCATCCTTGGCCTTCAATAATTACCAACATAACTGTATCACTTTAATTGCACATTCCTAGTTTGGACAAACGAAACTGACTTGTGTATTCATTTACTTTGTCAGTTAGCTGTGGTTTATTACTCAATGTTATGTCACCATGGTTAGGTCCCATCATTATTGATTGTTAAAATGCTTTGCATGGTAGTACTACTACCAATGTTAAAATATCTTAAAATAATGACAATCTGAAAGGACATGCTTGGTAAAGGGTCTTTGAAAGATGATAGACTTTGTTGATAAGTTTTATGGGTGAAAAAAAATTAAAGAATGAAAATAAGAAAGTAGGAGTAATGTAATAAACTATTAACACCATTATAAAATGCTTGAGCACACATAACCTGGTTGATTTCTACCCATTTAATGCTAGTCTAATTCTTTCTGATAACTACAAATGATAAAGGATATGCTTGTTGGAGTTTGGCATTGTTGTTTAGAACAATAAACCACTAGCAACTGATCTGACCACTTATACAGCATTTTAGAATAAGATTACTGCATGATCTGTGGATGTTAAAGTGGTAAAGGTGCATACATGTAATATAGCATTCTAAAAATTTGGATTCTGTAGAAGGCTTCTTAATTGAAAAAGCAAGGGTACCTCTTTCTCATTATACATAGGTATTTGGATCAACACCTTGGGGTATCTTTTGTTTCTCTGCAGTTTCTGCTTCATGACATCCAAATTGTACTTTCTATATTTTTTCTTCCCCAGCACTTTGACAATTGCACATATAGTTGCCATGACTACTCTTTCAACAAATAGCATGATTGACATAGTTGAGCACAGTATGACTGCTAATTTTAGGAGTGGTATTATCACTGGGGCCCGTATTGATTCCCAGGCATAGCGCAGATGGCTTGAAGCATATTCTGGTGCCCTTACATCAGTCTCCTCAAAGATTAGGTTTCTCATGGTTGGTGGGGTTTCAGATATCAAGGAATATAAACCTAATAAGTTGCTTGGGGGCTTAGACAAGTGCAGGATGGGTCAGTGACTTGTTGCAGGCATTGGGCAAGAGGGTATGATGATTGTTGAAGGTGAAACATTTATATAAGAAGGAAATGCAAGGAAGGAAGGAAGATGATGATGTGATGGAGAGCTATTCTTTTTGAGAGACACGTGTTGTTCATGCACGTAATGGTGCTGCAACGTAGCTACTTCATAGCTGGATATGTCTTTTCTTGCCGACAATTTGATCAAGAGTTTACCGTCAATGATTTTGATCACAGTAAGAAGTTGTTTTGTATTCAGTCCAATTTTGTGAGATTCTGTTATGTTGCTAGTAATTATTAGATACATGCCAACAGAGTCAAGCTAGCTTATTTGGTACTTCGCTATGGCTTAGGTACGGTCTTTTTGTTAAATTAATTTTCTCTTATCTTCTACATATGCTGTTTCTTTCCTTTTGTGAGAAGGCATATTCAGCCATATAAAGTGTGTTGATTTTCTTTCGTGATTAATTTGTTTGGGTAAGGTCGATGATAGTATGTAGTACTTTGTAGTTTGCTACTAGATGCTTTTAAATTCTTTCATGAATCTTTCCTAAGCATTATTCACAAAAGCAAATCAACAGATTTCTCTAAGTAAAAAAATGAAGTGATGTAAACAAGAGGTGAGAGGAGGTAATGTGTGCGAAGTAGAAGAAGAATGGAGACAATCCCTTGTTAGGAAAGATTGACATGAATGCTGAAAAATGGGATAAATTAAAAAAGGAGAGTGAGTTTCATTTTAGTTTATATCACAGTTTAGAAGTTTCTTGATGCCAACGTCTCTAATGATGCGATGCTATAATTTTAAAGTAAAAAATATATAATATCCTTTAGAAGCATTTGACTGATAAAGAAAGAGAAGTCCTTCCTTTCTGGTTTCTGCAATAAATTCCTTGCTATATGAGATGGTTGCTATCCTTTCCTTTTATCTCATGTATTAAGATAAAGTTTCTCTAGACCTACGATTTTATTTTACATATTCATAAAACATGGTATTTAGTCTTTTTGTTACCTAAGTCAGTGATATTTTTGTAATTTTTTCTTCTACAAACTTTTGATTGCAAAGAAAGAAAACCTAAGCTGAATGATTTATCAAGATTGGAGTTTAGTGAAGCCAGTTTTAAAGGGCCGCTATTCCATAAAAATCATCAAAAGCACAGACGGTGCTTTCTAAATATTTTTATATCATAGCTGAAATTTCTTTACAATAATCTCATTTTATTATAGTTGGTTTATGCTCTCTGGTTTAATAGAAATGACCTATGGCATTGTCTGTGTGTGGCCCTGAATTATGGCAACTTTTCATGTCTGACTCAGATGGTGTGTATTTACTCTGCGACATGTTGCAGTCATTTGGATTTATCAAATTGTCTTACCTTCAAATTTTGCGTGCACTCAAGTTCAACATGGACAATATCTTGTACTTAAGCTATACTGTCTGCTTCCTTGTCGGTGTTGTTTCTCTCAGAAGTTATGACAGATAAGGGGGTTTACGTTTCAATCATTGCTTTCTTCATTTTGAAAAACTCATCTCGCTCCTTCCATTCGAAGTTGAAATACAATTTGAATTACCTAATTAATATTGTGTCGGTGACAAACGTAATGGTGCTTCCAAAATGTTTTGGTCGACAAGATGGGTTATGTAAGATTGTTCCCATTTTGAGATAATTATATGTTTTAAGTCTTTTGTGTCTTTGGTAAGTATGAAATGGTAGCTGTGGAACAGTAAATATTGGAATTTATTTTGCCTTTGTTGAGTTAATTATGTTGTTAGGACTTTGGCATAGCCTTGGCATAGGCTGAACATATAAACTTCATTAGCACATGAGACATGATTTGTTGTTGTAAGGAATAATTGATCAAAGAAACCTCTTTTCCTTGTGTGTATTGGTCTTGATTAGTTTGATTCAAAATTATGAACTGCAGATGATTTGTTATATTTTCATTTTTATGTAGTCATGCGTCATGCCCATTCATTGTTTTACCTTGTTTAGTGTTTCACAATTCACCCACGTATCTGACTTTCTGAGTTGTTAATTGCTTGTATGTTTCCTTGATTTAGATATTAATATTAATATATGATATATCTTTCAAGGTATTACCCAAGCCAGGCGAGATAATTCTACATTAAATTGGTTGGTCTAGTTTAATTGTTGCAAGTCCTGAAGCTTGCATTATCATGCAAATTTTACTGTATTGTGACACTTGTTAGATGGTAAAGTAGTGAAAAGGGAAGAGTATACTTCGATGGTCTTTGTCTCCATTCTGACCAACTTATTTGGTTTCAGCCATCGGATGTTGAAATAGAAAGGAAAAATAATAAAAAGAATAACCCAGTTAATATTTCACTTCAGGGATTATAAAACTTTTGAGATCTCTGAAGTGTTGAGCCTGGAGAATAGGTTAGATAAGTTGTTTCTGCTTTTGGAGAACTATATGTTGAATTTTGTCCCTGTGGAGCAATAAATATAGGTTTCATGTGTTTGGGTCAATTATATTGCAGCATTATGAGATTGGCTTGCATATACCCTGACATAAACTTCAGTAGCATGCAAATTGTTGTAGTGAGTGATTAATCAAAGAAACTTCTATGCATTTTGTATGTCAAAGTCTTAATTATTCTGATACGCCTCACACAAAACTGAAAGCTTCTGGATTTTAAAAGTTTATATCATTAATTGGTCCTTATTATAGAGATTCTACAAAGTTTTACATTGGCTGTCATGACTGCCTACCATAACCTTCATCTTTTATCCAGGACTTTCAACGTATAGCATTAAGCACACATAGGCAGGTTTTAATGATATAGGAAGTCTGGTGTTTTCCCTTTGATCCACATTAACTGCTTTATGTATTGCGTGAACATTTAAGCTTGCAGTTTTTATTATATAGTGATGCTTGTTAAATAACAAACTTGTGTAACTGTGATTTTCAGGTTAAGGAAATCAGTTTTATACCATATTTTGGAAGGTTCTGTACTTCTATTTTGCACATAAGTTAAGTTTGACACTGATTGTAATTTTGTAATATAATATTTTTCCTATCTTTGCAATTTAGCTTTTTATGCTGCTCTGGATGGCTGGAAGATGTGAAACTTGTACAGGTATGTGCTTATTGGGCAATGCCAATTAGAATGTAAAGATATCTTTAAAATAATCATATTAAGGGCCTTATTATCTTTTTAAATTATTATCTTAATGATTAACCAGTATTTGATTTGTTGTGCCTATACATGATTTATTCTGGCTGGATATTCATTGGTCATATGCATCAAGCAATCATGCCAGTGAAAGGAAAGAGTTGTTGCTCCCCTCCTGCAGAAAAGTTTTTTGGTTAGTATATTATGAATTGCAAAGTCCTTTTTCATTGACTATTGGACTGATCCTACTTTTTGTAGAGAAAGATTTGTGTAGAGACGTATGTATGTAGAGATAACCAATAAAATTTTGACAACACGTTAAAAATTTAATTTTAATTAAAATTTAGTTATTAATGATAGCACAAAAAAACATAAATACATTTGTCTCCAAATATGACGTGTTGTATATTTCTCTATACAAGTTTTTCTTCATTTTGCATTGCTCATTGGATGCCAAATAATGCTTTATAGTCTATATGTCTCTGCATGTTTTCTCTAACCTTGTAGTGGAGTAGAATATTGCTGGTATTTGTTTTCCTTGTAGTGTTGCTTCCAAGGGCTTGTGCCCTGACATTTTTTTCTGTTTAAAGCTCAATTACTGTTTTTTATTTTATTTTCAGAGATGATATACATGTATGGTGAAGTATTGTTTGTCATTATTGCATGGTTCAGACATATCTAAATCACTGATTATTCATTAACGAGTTAAAAACATTCGATTGACTTGCATGTATGGTGATTAAGTATTCTCTTAAATAGTGGAAGCCACTTAATGTTGAGCTTCAAAACTTGTTACAAAGGGTCATTTTAAATTTGGAGGTGAAAATAAATTATATTGGAGTTTGTTTTCAACTAACTTTGGTGAACCAACGGACGTTGATTCAAGTGGTACATGCTTGATTCCCCTTAAGCAAGAACCTGGGTTCGAGTCTTGTGGATGGAAAAAATGTCCGTTGGGAGAGTTAGCCCCACGTACCTGTGGATGTTCCCGGCTCGGACAGGATTGCCTCCAGTGCAAGGATACCAGTGGGAAACCAAAAAAAAAAAAAAACTAACTTTGGTGAGATATATAAAGTATTTCTCGTGTTTTTTTCGATGCTCCTATACTTGGTTGTTATCAGAGCAAGAAAATTCCTTTTGCATCATTAAATGTATATTACATAAATTTTGAGGGTCATTAAATGCATCTCATGAAGTATGGATGATATTTTGTGTATTTGGTCAGCTATAGAAAAGGCTTAAACCTTCTTATATTTGGTTATATTACTTCACCGACTTGCCAACTAAAACTTGGTCAACACTCAAAAGTTTTGTAGTTTTGGTCCAAGCTGTCTTATTTGCTTATATCATCAAAATTGGAGGGTGAGCTACACTCAAGTTTTGTATTCTTGGGTAACATGTGCTACTCAATGTATCACTTTACCTGATTAGGTAATGAACCATTTAAAGAGTTAATAAATTAATATTTTTTATTATTCAAAAAATATGATATATTGAGTAATATAAAAATGGGACAATAGATGTTTTCTTCATGTACTTATTATCTTCTTGCACATGAACGAAGGTTTACACCTCTTCTTGCCCATGTTATATAATTTTTTTTGTCTTTAATATTTTTTAATTTCTAGAAAAAGTCATATAATACTACTACTACTCTCACATTAAATTGAACATTTAAATAAATAAATAAATTATAATTTGAAATATATATAACAAAAAAATATAACAAAAATATGTCAAATATATAAAAGACATTCTAATTATACAATAATAATGTGGAGTGAGTGACTCATTAAAATATTAGATGTGCTCTGTGAACTATACATCTGTTAATAACAAAAAAACTAATGTCTACATTGAGAGATCATCAAAGTGGTGCAACATCCTTAATAAATCATTTTCAGTACATTGTTAATAATAGATCAAATTTTTGTCAGCATGCTCAGAGCAAGTTGTCTACTAAATATGCTGGAACTTGTTAATGAAAATGATGTTACCTTATCCCCACCAATGTTCAATCAAACTCATGTGTAATAATGTTGCTATTTATTCACATCCGAACTTTTTTTCTTTCAATTTTGACAGTGGCCAAAGTTTATGGGCAAAAACCTACTTAAGCGTCATGTTAAAATTTTAAATAATGGTTTTGAAAACTTCAAAAACCTTAACGTTTTATATGAGTATTTGTAGTTATTGCGACCTTAATTATTATAGTTATAAGATTTTAGTCCGCCCAAAACCTTGACATATTTAAATAATGCACGTTTGTGACACAATTATGTGATAACAAGTCAATAATGTTTTCCGGGACCATAAGGTTCTAGAATTTACATTAAAATGATCATGTATCATATTGAATATCTCATAGTCAAGAAGAAAAAGTGGTGTAGTCAATAGTGAATTGTCTACATTCTTCAACATTCATGGTCACTGTCACGATTACGCATCATTAGTATTGGAAAGTGAGAAACTTATTCACTGCCTCACCCGACTTAATTGATTTTATATGAATTCTAAATTCAAAGAGATATTTTTCTGTCGATAGATAATTTTGTTAAGCACATTTAATATTACACCTAACAAATTACTCATGAATTAGGTATTTATACACATGTTAGACCTGCTATTAAATTTTTGCTTTTATAAAAAAGAGAAAAAGATATATATACTAACAATATCAGATTTTTATACATTGTTAGTCTATTATCTACTATTGATTTTAATTATTATTGATTTTTCAGAAAAAACAAGACAAATGAGTGATAAATAATATATTGACTCTATATAAATTTTTACAATATACATAAATATTGCATTCTATAAAAAAAATATTTTTGTAAAGGAATTTAATTTTGATTGAGATGTTTTTTTAGTAAGGACATTTTACTAATTACCCAAATACTAAATAGCTCATCAAGAAGGTCTAATCTATTAACTAAATAAGAAAATTATGTTCTTACATTTTCAACCTATACACGTGTCAAGCTTAGAAGAAATTTTTTCCCGCTCAAACTCTACACATTTCTACAAAATCACTCACTCATCCATAAACGCCACTTGTCATTATTATTATAATAATAAAGAAAAACTGTAAAAATCAGTCAAGAAATTTAAATGATAGCTGTCAATCATTATTCTGCAACTCTCTTACTCATCACATTAAATAAAATCACTCACTCATCCCATAAACGCCACTTGTCATTATTATTATAATAATAATAATTATAATAATAAAGAAAACTGTAAAAATCAGTCAAGAAATTTAAATGATAGCTGTCATTCATTATTTCACCCACTACGTTTTGTTCATTAATTAATTATTATCACATTTGTTTGGTTCCGTGTGAAATGTAGTACTATTCATATTTTGAATGATTTTTTTAGTTTGAAAGTAATATACTTTATCATTTAGAAAGAAACTTTTTGATATTCGTTATTGATATTCGTTAGAAAGAAACTTTTTATTTCATGGAGCTTTAGAACTACTATTCATATTTAGTTAGAAATAAACTCTTCATTTCCTGGGGCTTTGGGTTGCATTATCACTCATACACGTGTTGTCATATTTACCACTCTAACACAATGACTCCTACAGACCTATTTCTCAGCTTCATCATTACTACTACTTTCACTTCCCTCTTTATCTATGATACATTGCTTATCTTATTTTTCACTTTTCAAAATACTCAATACTCAATTTGTGCTTCAGACAATGGTAAGATTTTTTGCTTTTATTTTTTCATGTTATTACACCGTTACTTTTTCTATGTTGATTGCATTTCTTTTTTTGTTTATCATTATACTAGCATTTCATTATTTTGGTGGGTTGACAAATCTTGTGCTCCATCTTTGGAAATGAGAATTTCATCATGTTTCTATGTTCATTGTCATCCTTTTTCTATGTTCATTGCATTTCTTTTTTGTTTATCATTATACTAGCATTTCATTTTTTGTACTTATGTTATTAATTTTTTGGTTCTTTCTGTAGTAACTAACATTTACATTTGATAGTGTATTTTTTGCATCCTTCAAAGCCATTTCATATATTGTTATTTTATTTTTTTATGCTCCAAAGCTATTTCACCTTACAAACCCTTATTTGTTGTTGTTGGATCTATTTGTTATCATTGTCAAGTTATTAGTCATATCTTTTTTCAGCTGAAATTATTGACTGTTAATGGTAACAATGATAATGAAATTCTCATTTCACTTTTTTTTACTCGCAGCAATCATGGCACATAGAGTGAACTTCATTTCTGAGATAAACGGTTCAAAAGATACTTGGAAGTTGAAGGTTAGGATTATTGGTCTTTGGCGGGTTGACAGATCTTCTGCTCCATCATTGGAAATAATTTTTATGGATCAAAAGGTGATACTTTGTTAGCCATTTTTTCCTTTCTTAGATATTTGTTTCATGTATTTTATTAAATTTCAAACATAATAACTTTTAATTTTATTTTAGGGAGACAAAATACAAGCGGATGTTAAGAATTATCAAATTTCACAATGGGAGCCTCAACTGGAAGATGGGAGTAGTTACATTGCTGAAAATTTCGATGTGGTTCTTAATGAAGGTCTGTATAGAGGTTCGAACCACCCCTTCAAGCTTATCTTCCAAAAAGGTACGATAATGAAAATGAATGAACTGTATGAAATTCCACCATATGTTTATTAGTTCACTACATTTGAGGACATTCTTAATGGAGTTGTTGGTACTGATGTCTTAGTTGGTAAGTGTAACCCATTTTCAATATAGTTTAAAATTATTTCGATTATTCTGTATACTACCTAATGGATTATTATTTTTTAGATGTTATTGGCGAGTTTATAGATATTGAGATGAGTCAGCCTGAATCCACCCCAAAGAAAGTTGTGTTCTTCATGAGAGACCAAAGGTTATTTGAATTTAAAGCGTTTTATATAAAGTTATAAATTTTGTTACAACAATGACAACCTTTAACAATTTATTTGCTACCAATTAATGTTGTAGGGGAAATACTCTTAGTTGTATATTGTGGGGCCAATTTGCTGCACAATTACTGAAATTTGAAGAGAATCATAAGTTTGGTCCTATTGTTGTCATCCTCACCCTTGCCAAGATCCGTGATGCTAAAGGTTGTTTTAATGTTAAATATATGTTTATTACATAAAAGTAAATAATATTGAATATAATTTGTGTATGACACTTCTTTAATTTTCATAGGAGGGTATCCTGTGACTATTCAAAATACTATGTATGGTTCAAAGCTTTTTATCAATGATGACAGCATTCCACATGTTCAACTTTTCACAAGCAGGTTAACAAAATTTCCCAACAACTTTTCTATCAAATTTTCAGCTTTATATTGGTTGTGATTTCACCTATAACATGTTTATATGTAATAGTTTGGACATAAACAAATCCTATGAATCATATAGCCAACGAATGAGCTAATCGTCTTCAAGCTCTCAAGGTGGGTCTCAAGAGAAGTTTTTCCATAATGCAAATGTGAAAACAATATGCGAATTGATTCAGCTTGGGCAGGTATTATTCTAACTATCCTACAATCTAGCTCCCCCTTGCTTAAAATAATTAGTAACATTGTTATCCATTGTCTTTACATTTGTATGTTAAGGAATCTGTTTGTGTTACTTATGGAAAGATTGAGAAACTCTTCGCTAATGGATGGTACTATGACGGCTGCCCCCAGTGCAATAGAAAGGCTGATGCAATTAGGATACCTTTTAACTGCCCTGGTTGTGGGAAGTACTTACAAGAAGTTGTTCCTAGATGAGCAAAGGACTATTTTTCATAAAGTTATGAAAGTTGTAAGCGATGGTAAAGGTGACACCTTTTTCCTTTATGGCTATGGTGGTACTGGTAAAACATTCATGTGGAAAACATTATCTTCAGCTCTCCGTTCACAAAATCATATTGTTTTAACAGTAGCATCAAGTGGAATAGCTTCTCTATTGTTGCCTGGGGGGAGAACAACACACTCTAAGTTTGCAATACCAGTTCCTACACTAGAGAACTCCACGTGCAATATTCATCAAGGGAGTGAACTTGCAGGGTTATTAAAACAGACAAAATTGATAATTTGGGATGAGGCTCCAATGACACACAAATTTTGTTTTGAAGCCTTGGATAAAACTCTGACAGACATCATGAGTTACAAACACAATGACAATTCAAGTTTTGGTGGAAAAGTCATAATTTTTGGTGGGGACTTTCGCCAAATTCTACCAGTCATTCCAAGAGGTAGTCGATCAAACATTATCAATGCAACAATAAATGCATCATATATTTGGGATAATTGCCATGTATTAACTTTGACAAAAAATATGTGTTTACAAAATAGTTCTGATACCACAAATGAAATACAAACTAAAGAATTTGCTAAATGGATTTTAGATGTTGGTGATGGAAAATTATCTGAACCAAATGATGGTTATGCATCAATCGAGATACCTAATCAATTTCTAATAACAGAATATGATGATCCCATACATGCTATTGTTAAAAGTACATATCCAAATTTAGAAAATGAATACTTGAATGAGGAATTCCTACAATGTAGAGCTATTTTGGCATCAACAATTGAGACAGTCGATGAAATTAATGATTATGTTCTATCATTGATTCCTGGTAAGTGTTTCAATCTTCAAACCTTTACACCAATTATACATGTTACTAGCAAACCATTAACATCTTCTGGGTAAATGCAGGTGAGGAAATAGAATATTTAAGCTCAGATTCTGTTGATAGATCAGAATGTAATGACAATGAAGCTTTGGATGGACTTACTCCTGAGTTTTTGAACTCTCTTAGAACCTCAGGTCTTCCAAACCACAAAATAAAATTGAAAATTGGAACTCCAATAATGCTTATGAGAAATCTAGATCAATCTGAAGGACTATGCAATGGTACAAGAATGATTGTCAACAGGTTGGCAAACCATGTCATTGAAGCAAGGGTAATAACCGGTAGAAATTTTGGCAAGATGTTTTACATTCCGCGTTAGAAAATGAATACTTGAATGAGGAATTCCTACAATGTAGAGCTATTTTGGCATCAATAATTGAGACAATCGATGAAATTAATGATTATGTTCTATCATTGATTCCTGGTAAGTGTTTCAATCTTCAAACCTTTACACCAATTATACATGTTACTAGCAAACCATTAACATCTTCTTTGTAAATGCAGGTGAGGAAATAGAATATTTAAGCTCAGATTCTGTTGATAGATCAGAATGTAATGACAATGAAGCTTTAGATGAACTTACTCCTGAGTTTTTGAACTCTCTTAGAACCTTAGGTCTTCCAAACCACAAAATAAAATTGAAAATTGGAACTCCAATAATGCTTATGAGAAATCTAGATCAATCTGAAGGACTATGCAATGGTACAAGAATGATTGTCAATAGGTTGGCAAACCATGTCATTGAAGCAAGGGTAATAACTGGTAAAATTTTTGGCAAGATGTTTTGCATTCCGCGAATGAGTTTGTCTCCTTCCCATTCACCTTGGCCTTTCAAACTAACATGGAGACAATTTCCATTGATTGTTTCATATGCTATGACAATCAACAAGTCACAAGGTCAATCACTAGCAAGTGTTGGATTATATCTACCTTGACCTGTTTTCAGCCATGGTCAACTGTATGTTGTTTTTTCTAGAGTTCAAACCATTGAAGGACTAAAAATTCTGATACATGACAAGGAAGGAAAACCAAGTAATACTACAATAAATGTGGTCTTTAAGGAGGTTTTCTAGAACCTATGAACAAGTAAGTATATACTCATTATTTTTTCAAATAATCATTTAAATATAATTCCATTTGTATTTAATTAATATTCTTAATTACTATCAGATAAAGTAATATAATATAATTCTTAATAATCGACCATTCATGATTACTAGAGTAATTTCTTGCATTCCTTTCATCACTCAGTTACTAATTTTATTATACTTATTTACCTTGCAGGTTTCCTATATCATACTAGGATGTAAAAGACCATGTACTTTTTGAGTTCATTTGTGTTCAACATATATATTACAATACAAATGTAAACATGTTACTAATATTAATATATATATTATATATATTTATATATAATTTTATTTTTGTTTAATAACATTAAAACATATGCGATATTAATCATGCGAAAGAAAAAATAGTTGCCCCGTGGTAGTTGTCACGTGCGTATGCACGGGTTACTTACTAGTATGATAGATAATTAAGTTCCTTGAGCATGTTGACATGAAAAATATTTCGCGGGGGACTTCAATGATCCTTCTATTTCAATGGAATTATTTTTTCACTATGCAAATTCACTGAAATGGGGCACGTTGACCAAAAAATTATAGAAATGGTGTACCTTTTTGAAAAATTATTTTTGTAGTGTAGTTTTAGTCTTTTCTTTTATCTTTTTGTTCTGACTCCCCCAAACTCGGCAATACGGGAGTGTTACCTATTTTTTTCTCTCTCTCCCCTGAATCGGTAACATTTGGGAGTTTTTCCTAAATCGGCAATAGAGGGAGTTTGTTTTATTTTTTTATCCTTCCCCCTAAATCAGCTACGGGGAGGAGTTTTTTTTGTTTTTTTAATACCTCTCCCTAAATCGGCTGTGGGGGAGGAGTTTTGTTTTTTTTTAATACCTCCCCCTAAATCAGTTATGGAGGGAGATTTTTTTCTTCTTTTTTTTTTGTTTTTTCCTGCAATCCTAACCACACGCCTTCATCAATATTTTTTTGCAATACTAATATTATTAAAAAAAATAAAATATTAAATTTTTAATTTATTAAATCTCAAAAAACTTTAGTGAAGTCTGTGTGATGAAGTGTCACATGGAGGTGATTTTTTCCTTCTTGGTGGTTGAATTATTAATTATTGTTCATTCCGCTGCAAGATTCTCCCTCTAGCATGTGTCGTCAATTGTGGCTCATCATCTTCATCAACTTCATCAACCACAACTTCGTCATCAGTATGTTGCATACCAAAACTGTTTGCAAACGACATAGTAGGACAATAATATTATTGAGAATTGTATGCCGACAATGGTGTACTTGAAGTAGTAGTAAACATTGATGGTAGTGAGATTGAGATCTCAATGACAAATAAGTGTACGAATAATTAAAATTTTCGAACTCATACAATTTCTGTCGTTGAGGAGTAATTGATGAAGTATTTGCTTGAGAATGAGTATTCGCTTGAGTTCATTGCAGAGACTCAATTTCTGGCATATGATAATGATGAGTAGGAGGAACTTCATCGATGTAGGTAGAGTATGCATAAGGGTATAGCTCAGCCAATGCTCACATCATTTCACGACCAGATGAGAAGACGTCACATAAAGATTGTGTGAGATTTACTAAAGAAGCTGGATGACGACTTTGATCACAAATTCTTTTGGCAAATGTGTACTGAAAAAGAATTAAAGAAAATTAGTAGTAAATAATATAATTAAAGATAAAGTTTAATTTATAAAAAAAATGTGATCATTTCATCAAAGTGTGATTCATCTCTAGATATATATCTTCTAGTTTGTTTTAAGTACTACTGCATATCCTCATAGTAATGGTTCAAATGTATGGTATTTACGGGTAAATCATCGACCACATAGTTTTCCCTATTATTCCATATTTGAATCCAGCGACGATGCTTATGAGGCCAATCACAATCACTTTTGCCACGTAAGTCAACTTTATGAAGTTTTTCACAATTCACTATATCTTGTGGAATTGGTTGATCAAAACCAAATTGCCTCATTACCCGATCAGTAGCATGTCATTCCACAATTGTGAAACAAATTAGTGGCGCACGTGATCGGCTTATCTCTGAGAGGTTTGGCAGGAAAGGCAATTGGTAATACGACATCCACACAAACTGGTAGAAATGTTACTAAAAAGTTAATATAAAAAATATACAAACATAAATATACAAACAAAAAGAAAGTTTGTGTTACTATTTTTAATAAATGATATTTTTACACATAATATACCTGATACATGTGCATACGGTCAAACATTGCACGTAAGATATTAACAACATGTCCATGGATGTTGGTGGTGATCAAATGTTGTGATCACCTATTATTAATCATTGTTAGGTAGTAAATATATTTGAATCACTATTGTTAATTAAATATTTACATATGATAATAAAGTAAATATATACTTTTTCACCAATGGATAATAAAGTGTAGTTGTATTGCGCACTCTTGGTGCAAGATTTTGAATGTGATCATATGTCCATGATTGAAGGAGTAGTAGACATCCTCCAATCTCTTTTTTATTACTAATTATTGTTGCACGACATAGTCCTCGATAAAGACAAGTCAATACAACTAAGCCCCAATTGTATTGGAATGTCTTCGTTAAGTCTTCAAGCAAGGGCAAATACATAAGGTTGACTTGGTTACCTGATGTATTCGGCATGAGAAATCCTTCGATAATTCTTAAAATAAATGCTCTAGCGTGTTGTTGAATAACAACTTTATTAGCATTCTCAAGGAGATCACTAAATGTTCTCTCAAGCCAAGTGAGTTACCCTCTACCCCATTAATTCGTTACCTATTGGAACAACACCCAACAACCGGAAGCAAAGTTCTTCCCAATCCGTACTTGTCACTCCGGTAACAACTTGTCTTTCAATTGGAAAGTCAAGTTGGTAAGCCACATCCTCATGAGTGACGGTGGCCTCTCCATATGGAAAGTGAAAAGTGTGTGTTTCTGGTCTCCATCTCTCGATCAATGCTAATAGTAGATGGTTGTTGATTTCTACTACTCTAAGTGTCAACAAGTTACCAAAAACAGTGTTATGGATAACTGACAACACTACCTTAGAAGGTACTGATTGTCAGAAACAAGATCTAGGCCGGAGAGTACATTCAATGTCATTCCAGACATTGTTTCATATATGATCATTTTGCATTGTTAGTAGAGAAATATCAATTGGTCCACGATTAAGGTGCTCAATTAGAAAGTGTAAGATGCGAAGAAAGTGTGAATAGTGGATGAAAATTTAGTGTGAGAGTAAACAAATATGAAACTTGGAGATTTATAGTGATTGTGAGTGAGTGAGATGTATATTCACGTATAGAGATTTATAATGATTATGAGTGAGTGAGATGTATGTTCACATATTGATCATTTTCGAGTGAGTTGTAGAGATCATTTTCGAGTGAGATGTAGAGATCATTTTTTTTAATAATCGGCTACTTAGTGGACAATTTTCTATGGAAAATATTAACAAAAAAATCGGCTACTATGTAGTCGATTTTCTTTCAAAATAAATATACAAAACAATCAGCTACCATTTGGCCGATTTTGTTCAACAAAATTTTAAAATAATTGGCTACCCTTTGGTCGATTTTCATGCATAAAAATCATACTACACTTACAAATTTCATTCACTTTTCAATCATCTAATTTCATTCATTATTATTGGTCAATGATTTAAAATTGTTGTACGGAATCTCTACATTTACATGATTTTTACTACATTTCACATGACAATCACTCACCTATGCATTGTTCAGGAATCTCTGAGTCACGTATGCTTCACTCACCTAACCATTGTTGAGGAATCTTTTATGCTTTGAATGAGTTTCAATGACTTTGAATGCATTGAAACAAAAAATGCATTGAAACAAAACACACCAATCAGCCTTTGAATGCATTGAATCATAGTGATGTATAGCCATTTACTCAAGGAATCTCTGCACTACTTTGCATTATCGTTCACTTACTATTTCTCTGCATGCATTGTCATTCACTATTTCTCTGCATGCATTATTTCTCTTGATTCACGTGAATCACTTTGACCACACACAATCATTAATTTCATTCATTCATTGTTGCATTCATTCATGTTAATTCACATTCATGCATTCATGTTAACGTTAATTCCATTCATTTACGTTAATGTTAATTCCATTCATTCATTCATTGTCATTCACTCAAGTTAATTCCATTTACATTCATTAATTCCATTAATTCATTGTTAATTCCATTCATTCATGTTAATGTTCAACAATTTTACAATATATATTTTATAGTATATTTAGTTATAGTATATATATTTTAAATTATATAAAATATATTAAGTATCTTCATTACATACAATTGAGAGATTCGTGACTACTCATTAAAAATATGAGAGAAGATATAATAGTTCAATAGAATGACACTGTAAAAGTCATGATTAAAATATAAACTACTCTTAGGAAGGTTGCCTAGAACTCTCACCCAATTCTCTAGATCGCAATGGACATGTCTTTCTGTTATTGCCATCGGTTCTACACCAGCACATTTTTTAAGTTGTTCACCTTGAACTTCATCCATCTCATTGTGAATGCATGTAGTCTTTGGTCTTCCAATTGGTTGAAACGCATATTCATAGACCTTCAAAATATATTATCTAGCCAGTAAATTGGTGAGATAAATTGGTTGCAGTCTAAATTCAAAGAAGCACATGTTGCGATAACATGACAGTCACACCAATTGTCGACAAGTTTCACCGTATACAGCCTCACTTGGGGACCAACAGATCTAGATACAACTTCAATTTCAGACACTCCAGTCTCTCGTGACAAATTATGAACCAGTTGACATATAGATTTATATTGATTTTTTTTTAATCACCTTTGTTACTCTTTGCAATATACATGTCCTCCCATAATCATGTTAGAGGCTTCATTTCGATGCTCATTGAACCATTTATTTAGCATGTAGTATGTTGCTCTCACAAATGCAGTGATAGGAAGAGCTCTAGATCCTTTTAGAATACCATTAATGCATTCTGCAAGATTATTAGTCATGTGGTCATATCGTCTCAATTGATCATATGTTTTACTCCATTTCTCTTTTGGAATCTGGTCCAACCATGCTCCAACCCTCAGATTGTTTTGACGCAACAAATTCAGCATTCGCTCGAAACGTGGTCTTATCAACTCATAACCTAAAAAATAAATACAAACCTATTAATATCCATAATATAAAAATATTTCTAAATTTCAAAAATATAAATAGCACATACCCATTTCTACAACTTTGTCTTTGAGATCAGAATCTCAGAATTCCTTATTGAAATTACTAGCAAGATGATGAATAAAATAAACTGATTATGCACTAGATCATCCTGTCAGCTCACTTCGGAGTGCAGCTAATAAACCTGTCCCCCTATCTGATATCATACATAGGTTTGGTTGAGGGGTAATATAAGTCTTAAGATTGTAAAAGAACCGCTATCAAACTTCTTTCATCTCTCCTTCAACAATGGTAAAGGCCACTGGAAATACACGTATGTTTTCATCTTGTGAACTTGTATTAGCAATGTTCCACTATGTTTCTCAGTCAAAAATGTCCCATCCACTTGTAGGATTGGTTTGCAATATGCAAACCCTTCAACACATTGTTTGAAAGTCCAAAATATTCTATCGAGAATGATTCGACTAGGATCTTCCATGCCATCTACCATTTGATGATGTGCTTCATATTTCACAATTGTGTCCAGAGAAAAATGCTATAAAGCATTAATCCAACATGGTAACTCATTATATGACTCTTCCTAGTCACCATAACTTTGGCCAATGTCATTTGTTTTGCAGTCCACACCTTTCTATATGTGACTATATAACCAAAACGACTAACAACCTCCTTAATTAATGCCTTAACTAGTATACTCGGATATGTTGATACCAAATTAACAGCAAGGTCTGAAATGAATGAAGAATTTAATTTACTATGGTCTTGGGAAACTAACATAGATATACAAGTGTGTGTTCCACTAATTTTCTAAGTCTCCCAATAATCGCGCTTAACATTATAAGAAGTGTGAATTCGCCACTCACATCCTGCACCAAAATGTATACACTTGCCAATATATATGTCCAGCCTAGACTCTGTAACAACATAGTCGAACGAATTTTTGATATGAAATTCTCTAATTGCATTTATTGTGGCTTCTTTATATTCAAATTACATGTCAATAAACAAATCATTAATATTCGTTAAACTAGTTGTATGTCCAAAATCACGACCAACTTCAGAATTTGTGTTACGAAAAAATGATGATGGGGTAGTATATGTCATACTACGAGATGAACCATCATCAAACTGAACATCCTCCTCATCACTACACATTTCAATCTCATCTTCATCACTAAAATCGCTAACAATATCTCTCACAATGGCGATCTACATTTAACAATTAATAATATTAAAACAATAATTTGTAACGATTAAATATTATAAACTTAGAAGAATGAGATAAAATGTAGTAATTGAATGATATACTAACCTCTAAAATTGGTGAATGAAATATCTCACTTGAAAGAAAGTTCAGTCTGTAGAGAGAGTAGAGAAATGTTTCTGTAAAGATAGTGAGATTTATGAGTGTATATATAGGGTTAGGGCTTGACGAAAAAATTCAAACAAATAACATATATAAAACTCATGGTGTAGCCTATTCTCACAAGAAATAATTTAAAAAAACATAGGTAAAACTCCTATGTTGTAGCCGATTATAGTAGGAAAATATATAAAAAAAATAAAAAAAAACACTTCCCCGTAGCCGATTTAGGGGAGAGAGATAAAAAAACATACTCCCCCTATTGCCGATTTAGGGGGAAAGAGAGAAAAAAAAAGTATGAAATACTCTCCCCACATTGCCGATTTTGGGAGAGTAAGAATTAAAAAATAAAACTTCTACTGGGCAGCCGAGTTATGTAAGGAGGAAAAGTAAAAAAAATCGGCAATCATATAACTGATTGTAATAAAACTACATTATTCTCGTAATTTTTCAAAAAAGTGCACCAAGACCTTAATTTTTCGGTCAAGGTGCATCATTGAAATGAATTTGTCATTGGTTAAGGTACCTGCCCCCGAGATTTTTTTCCAAAATTTATTACAAGACTCTTTTTACCTTTTTTTCAAGTATATTTATTTTACATTTTTTCAAATATATTTTTTTACCTCCTATAATTTGTATGATCCTTCTAAAAATTATAAATAATAGATCAAGTTATCTTACATATATAAATGTTGATATTGCTTATAATATTATTATATTGATTGAGTTGATAATGATTTTACACTTATGAAATAAATTATGTAAATCTTAGATTGTCTTTGTCAAACTTTGTAGCAAAATTCCTAAGATCCAATGAACTTTTATAAATAATTTAATATTAATATGTATTTTTGTGCAAAAATTTTACCATATAGAATTCAATAAGCAAGAGAAGATTAACTTAGCTTGAGATGTCAACTTCAATATTTTATTGTTGATGTCATTAGTCATTCATGTTTGAAAAACTCTCAAACATCTCCAACTTAAGTGCAACTTTCACAATTGTGAGACAATGAATTGCATATTATTTATTTGGTTGTGTTGTTCATCTAATCTTAACTATTTTGGTTTATTTATTATAGATAGATCATTTTCAACAATGAAAATAACAAACAACAATATATAGTAAGGTAGAAGATGAATTTTCTGTGGACAACTTGATGATTTATATTGAAAATAAAATAGTTGAAAAGTTCACCCATCATTCAATCATCAATAAATTTAGGTTTTTAAAAGAACGAACAATGATACTTTAAATGAGTCTACATTTTTTCTTTATAATTTTTGTTATTCAATTAATTTTACTTATAAATTGCAATTAAATATTATTATCCATCTAAACTTTACATCAAAATCCACCATTAACTTTAACATATTTTTTATGTATGCATATATGCTTAGTATCAATCCATGTTATAATTACATGTTTTACGTGTTCACTTGCTCCTTCCAATTTTACATAAGATAGCTATCTTGGTAATATCTCCTTTCGTTTTCTGTTATTGAAGTTAACTTTTTAGATTTCAATCCATAAAATCCACAATAGAGTAGGCAGTGTGTGGATAAGAATTCAATTCAAGACCCCACATTCTCAATGCTTCCCTTTTTCGATATTGAAATGTTCAATGATTTGATGACCCGAGAATTGTATGTATAAATGATGATATCAACTATGCAGAACAATTAAGGAATAGTAAACCTTTGTTATCAATCATGAAAGTGTTATTCCTTTGTCTTAGTTTTTTCTTTAATTTGTAGTATAACTTTTATGACTGTAAATTGGTACAAATCAGAATTGCTTTTATTAGAAAAATATGAGTAGTAATTGGTTTGAGGAAAAGGGGAGCACATCTGTTATCCCACAAGTTGTGTCACTACATGTACCACTAGCCTGTCATTGGTTGAAAAAATTTATTTAAGTTAAAAAATTAATAGTTAATTATTTTTTAGACCAATCACAGTTAATGGCACATGCAGTGGTACAACTTGTGGGACAGCAGATGTGTACCCTAGGAAAAGTATACTTTGTAATTTGAAGTAAACTCTATTTAACATATCAAAAGTTCAGATTCAGAAGTAATCCCATTTCAATAAAAAAAAACTTCAACTATTGCACTACTATGTTGACATTGCATAAAATATTAATAAAAAAAACTACAAAAATAGGATGCCCCTTTAATTTTACTTGTTTTTTTTCCTTGTTTTTTTTTTGCTGTGCAGAATCTTCTACTCGAGCCTTTATAAAACAAGAACAACTTGTTATTTCTTCAAAAATGGATAAACCAATCTTCATGAGAGAGAGAGAACTTTTGCTTAAAATTAAGCAATAAGCATGTAAAAGTTAATTTATATAATAGAGTATATTTATAACCCTAGACATCATATTTAAGGAACTCAATTATTTATCAATTATGTTAGACTTTGGTACATAAGAGAGCCTATTAACTTATAAGTTAGTTTGTGTTAAGTTTGATTTTTTTTGTATTTTGAAGAAAGGAGTTTATTCTCTTTTGTCTAGTGAATTGGTAGCTTGATAAAACATCTAGACTCCAATCTCTGACCAATTCCCATGGAGCCACAATTTACCCTCAACAACCAATAGTTATTAATTTATTTTAGTATTAGGTAATCCATTAAAAAAATAATTTTGTTTCAGCAGAGAGACAAATCATTATTTTTTGACAAGTTAAATTTTATTAAAAGGGAACAAAATTACAACCATGAATTTACTAAACAAGACACATGGAATAGAATAAAACCCCAACATGAGTCCTGAGATAACATACATTACTTACTCATACATAAAAAAAAGGCATAAAAATAACATTTCAAACACAAAATTGGATTAGGAACCCATACATACTACAACATGATTGTGCCTTTGTGTCTTCCTTTGATCCATAACCAAAAGTTGAATTTCATTTCATCTAGCGACTCCTCCATGCAAACCGCTTTATTATTAAAAATGACATCATTTTGTCCTTTCCAAATCGATCAAATTCCAACCATCCAGAGCACAGAATAAATACCTTTCAAAGCACTACCCTCGATAAAAAATGTTGTAAATAATGAGGTTTACCAGTTGAAGGCAGCACAACCAGTAACCCCAATTAACCATAGAGAAGCTGCTAGAACTTATAAGCAAAATGGCAAGAGAAAAAAAGATGATCTGCTATTTCTGGGTGAGCCTAACACAAAACACGTAAAAGATCATTACCTGAAAAGTCACCACCACTCTTGGATAGATTCCATTTACATGGAATTCTATCTAAAATAAACACGAATCTTTAAGGGTGCCATAGATTTCCAAACCAAATTCCACGTCCTTTTGTCCACTGAGCTAGACTCCTCCGCTTGCCAAATAACTTTATAAGTCGACTTGACCGAATAACACTTAGACACATCATGACTCCATACCCATCTGTCTTCTACCTCCTCCTTTAACTTGGTC
The DNA here is from genome assembly GCF_001865875.1 of Lupinus angustifolius. Lineage (NCBI taxonomy): Eukaryota > Viridiplantae > Streptophyta > Magnoliopsida > Fabales > Fabaceae > Lupinus > Lupinus angustifolius. The sequence goes on from NC_032027.1 coordinate 2,385,611, forward strand.
GAACTCAAAAGCTTCAAAAACTCCTCTAACAAAGGTTTTTCCCACTCGAAAGGCTTCATTCTTTAAGGAATGTGTCAACCCCGCAACCCCTCCCGCCAGACACCTAACTGCCTAACAAAATGAGAGACAAATTATTGATTTTACTTTTGTGTTTAAGGATAAAAGACTCATCATGTTACATTTAAATGATAAAATAGTCACATTATCTCAATTTTCTTTTGTTTTTTAATATACTTTTCTCTATTATTATTGGAGAGGATGTTGAGCCAATTTACAATCTACTTACGCTTAATTGGGTAATGATAAAGCCCAATACCTAATTGTCATAGGCGGAATGTATAGTGAAGGGAACAGAAACAAAGTACAGAGTCCAATATGAACACGTACAATAATGTGAAATGACAAAAGTAGCAAGAAAACCACAAAAACACAGACCCAACTCTCAATAAAAACAAAATTTATTAGACTCAAGCCCACCAGGAGGGACAAACCTTAAAAACTAGTTAATTTAGCTAATTGTATAATTTTTATTTGTCTATTTTGGTCTTATATTTAATTATTATTTACAACACTTTTGCACACACTAGATGAAAAATATTAGAGTTAAAAAGTATATTAATGACATGAAAGTTAGAGGAAGTTAACTCCACTAAATATATCAATATATAATATCTCATTTTCATAACCAAGTTGATCATGTGGCGTAAGACATTGTTAAATTTTCATAATGATTAAAAGCTCAAATGTTCAATTCCTATGAGCAATACTTATTAAGATTAATAGTTACATACTTTGAAAAAGATTAGATCCTTATCCATAGGTTGAGGAGCTGTTGATTATACAAAAAACATTTTCATTTTTTTGTGATAAAAATATAATATCATGTACACTCAATACAAGAAAAATGTGATATATTTCTCAAAAATTAAATACTCAATTCCAGAAAATAAGAATATGAGTAGGTATACATGATATGCTGTCAACAAGCTAGTAAATGGAAGAGATTTTTCAATGTGTGTCCAAGAATACATATTAAGGATATATAAGATAGTATGCATATATTGCAAAACTAAGAAAATCATATTCCAAAATCCAAACAAACAGTTTTATTATGTAAACTTATTTTCTTAAATATTCATTGGCCAGGCGTTAAAAAATGCAAGAATTTTGGTGAAATTAAAAAGAAAGGTAGATCAATGATTCTGGCCACAGTGAAATATGAAAAGAAAGTTTGGGCTTTTTGGTGTGTTACTGCATTATCTATAGGGGTTTGCTAAAAATAGAGAGGACATATTATTCTAGTGCCTGTGCCTCTTAGAGTTTGAAGCAGGGATTCTGTGGTTCATACTCTTCACTTCACTGATGATGGTGGACTTGATTAGGTTCATATTTGACACAGTACCACGCTTTACCTTAATAGAGTTGAAGTTATTTACTATTATGATTTGGAATTGTGAATGCCATCTTCTAGTATGAAAAAAATGGATGGGATCACCTGTCCCAAAATGGTGTCCTCAATTCTGTCAATGGATTTAATATTTTATTTTTATAAAATAAAATTAAAATAAAGTGTTATTTTTATTGTTGACAAAGAGTGATTGAATTGGGACATAGAGACAGGAACTCCAAAGAACACAAACGCCTGTTCAACAAAAAAAAATCAGTACAAATGATAAGATAATTACTCAAATAATAAATAAAAAGGTAAAAATAAATTATAGATAAATTCATATAGAATGAAACAAACTAAATCATAAATAATAAGATAATAGTAAATTACATTAACATCTCTAAGTTTTAGTGAAATAACATATTGTGAAGAGTAATCCAAATGATATAAGAGATAATATTTTTTCATTATTTTTGGTTCGTTACGAAATGTATTACTCTTATACTGTACTTTAATGAATAAAAAATAATGAAAATGTATTGACTAATATACTATTTTGATTTATTTTAATAATATACAATATTTTCTTTAATTTAATAACATTTATCACTATTTTTATTTAAAATATTACACATATCTCTCTCGTAAGAATAGTCGGATAGATTTTTCACTAACAACGGTAGATTTTTCTTCTTCATAAGCTCCCGTATGAAGTTGTAGATTTTTAGCAAAATTATTTTTCATTCTCAACCACTTCCAAACTAATCACCAATTTAATAAATTAATTCATATAAATAACTTCATACCCATATTTATAATTTAATATATAAAAGTGATTCTTCTTACAACCGGTAATATGTACTTATAATTTAATCAAATTCTTTAAAGTATTTCTCTCTCTGAATTTAGAAAATAAATTGTATCTATCTGTAATTAGATATAGACATATATATTATGAGAAAAAGATGTATATATTGACAGTATAAAAGTTTTTTACACTGTCTATCATTCATTTTTTATTATGTTTGACTTTTCAGAAAAAATAATTCAATTAAATGGTGAATGATACACTAATAATGTATAATTTTTTACACTATACTCTTATATTATATTGTACTAGAAATCTTAATCCATTAAATTATCTAAGGACAAATATAAGTCACTTTCATACTTTAGAGATTAAAATGAGAAAGAAATGAGCCATTAATACAACACCCATTATCAAAACCAAAATTATACGAATTAGCTCCAAATTTTCTACAAATCCACATCTAATATCTAATTTGAATCATTCATCCAAATCTACCATTATTTTTTTACTTTGGAAATATTTACTGAAGTAGCAATGTCCTTGGAATGTTGTTTGCCTCCAAATAGAGTAGTGTATAACTTCCCAGACCATCTTTGCTTTTACGGAAGATCGTACATCTTTACGTCTAAAAAAATCAAATGAAATTCTTCACCCAAAAAATTTCTTGTTTGACGTCTCTAATCCTTTTCTTTTTTTGGATAATCCACACTTGAGGATGATCTATTAAATTCTTGTTTGTTCTGTATTGTCAATCGTATTTTCTTATCTTTTGGGTAATGAACTAATTCATTTCGTGTTGTGTGACTGTCCTCTCTTAACAAACATCACTCCCAAGAATCGAATTATTAACATTATAGTTATTATGGAATTTAGCCGAATCTTATGCTACTAGATCAATGTTTATTAAAAATATTAATAATGTTTTGTATATGAAAAGTTATTCCACCTTTGTACTAATAAATGTTGTTGCCTATTAGTACAACTTTATGGCTATATATATGGAGTTTGATCCTTCATTAAATATGTCTAGTTACTAGTCCCTATCATGATCATGAAGCAATTGTGACTTGTTATTCCTATATCCATTATTGTCAAAGCATACGGTTGATAGAAATAGTTGATGATATTTTTTACCCAAAACTATTTTTTGAACACTGCTCCTAGATTTGACTGGTGGTATACCATGCATGTGAATGTGATTTATTATTTTATTTTGTACATAGTATGTTATATAGAATAAATGTATACAAATGTTAGATTATAGAATTGAGGTGTTCAATAGGATAAGTCTTTTAAAACAGGGTGAGGAAAATATTTATGCATATTGATATTGCAATGCAAAAAGGTAGATTATTGTTGTTGTTGTTATCATTGAATTTGGAGGAGAAAGCTACGTTCTACTTTATTCTCATTGATATAGTATTCTCCTTGATAACATTACGCCATATATACTCCATTTATCATTTCTCTCTCTGTGAATTATATGCAATCATTATCAATTTATCATGGACCTCAATCTTAAATTAGCTTAATCAATGGTTTCGAGTTTAAAATTTGAGTATGCAATCATGTTACTTATTCATAGTGAAAGTTTTGCCATATTAATCCACCTGAACACATATGTTATGTCATTTCATATTTCACTTGCTGTTATCGGTAAAAAAAAAATGGGAGTGGTTTGATAGTAGGGTGTAGGAGGTTGAGGGTGAAGTCTCATCCACAACAAAATACTAACATACTAACAATTGCCGATAAAAAATACTTAATTATTAAACTTTTAACTTCAATATATTTTTTCAACCAACCATAATAAATAAAACTTTTTCGGACAACAGATACACACCATAGTCCTCGTACCCAACAGGCAATATTTTATGTGATAAAAGATAAGTTAGTGCTAGACAAAAGAAAATTGCTATGTAATAGGATTATAGAGTTCTTGTTACCATAGTTCATGTTAGGAAATAATTAAAAGCTAAGGCCCTTGTAGCATGAAACAAATTGAAATAACTAGAACAGTAGTACATTTTGTCTAGTCTTTCTTGTGTATGTTTTTCTCTCTTACATGTAGAGTTAAAAGGATGACACATCAAGAACACAGTTAAACTTGATACCCAAAATGGGAGAAACAATGACTTTTACCATTAATGAAAACACACATGCTATTGTCCCTTAGGGCTACCTATATATTATATCATTATCTTAAGCTCCACAATATATATTCCATCATATTGCATGTAAGAATCTTCAAAGGAAACCTTGTTCGAGGTACTACATATTTTTTTTGTATGGGTAAAACAAATAGTTCTAATGGGTTGTTTTTATGGAAGAAATGTTTTGGAGTAGTTGAGCCTATGATGAAGAAATTGAAGAGTAGTTTCTTATTATTCTCACGTTCAAAAGGAATAAAGCAAGGGCACTTTGTGGTGATTGCAACTGAAGGGTGTAAAAAAGAGAGATTCTTCATTGAGTTGGGATATTTGCATCACCCTGAGTTTGTGAAGTTGTTGAATCAAGCTGAAGAAGAGTTTGGGTTCTCTCAGGTTGGAGCACTTGCAATTCCTTGTGAGCCAGATGAGTTGAAGAGAATCATTGAAAGAAAAAAATGATAGAAGTGTTATCAATATCAATATTTTAAATTGCGGTCACATTTTGTTAATGTGGTTATGTTGTGTTGACTATAATCTCAAGGTGTTGCAAGATAATGTGATCACAATACAATTGCAAGGACTATGAAAACCACAACCTTTTGGCCTAGAATGTGGCCATAGACCTTTATTTAAAACCTTGCTTATTAGGTTAAGCAGTAGAAGGGATATGCATGAACTTTCCTATTTTTTTTATTATTATATTTTGTTGTTGTCTTAATTACCTTCTCCAGCAAGTAGGAATACCTAACACACATTTGTGAGTATTCATCCGAATCCAATTCGAATTTAACGGGGAAACTCGCTTTGACTGAGTTCGAGTTCAGGTTTTTTCATCCATTTCAAATATTGGGTACGAGTTTAGTATAGATGATACCCAATTTATATAATAAATGTCAAATTATAGAATTATCCTCTCTCTATATATATAAATAGCATATGTATAACACTAAAGGGTAAATAGGTCTACTTGAATGATAAGGGACAAGTTTCATTCAAGTTTGATACAGGTTTGGAATACCCGAAACCCAACAGAGCAGAAATGGTAGTCTATTTTTAGCCCTATTACGTTCGAGTTTTAGTTCTGATACAAGATTTCGAGTTCGGTTGGGTAAGCTTAAACAAACCTAATCTCAATTGCCATCCCTATAGTAACAAGGTATAATTCTATGTATGATAAAATGTTACAAGTGGGCACACAAAGTTGCATCCTACTTTGTAATTTTGACTTAATCAGTGAAATAGTACAGCAAGCCTAACTTGTAACTCTTTAAAATAGTATTGTCAAAGTTCCTGAGAATGGTATGATTTGTTAATGAAAAATGCTTTGAGTACAAATACATATAATACAGAACTCAGTACTAATATTTTTGGCCATTGATTGTGAATTTTTCATTAGAGTATCCCATCACTGCAACTCTTTTAAGTAGTATTGTCAAAGTTGGACCAAACAAATCATCAAAATAAAAAGATAAGAACTCCACAAACCAGTGACTCTGGTCCCTTAGAACTTAGATAGGGTGAACAAAGAGGATCAGCTGAATGCTTTGTGTGTCATGAAGTCACCCAGATAAAGTGAAATAAGGTTGTTTCAACATCACTCTCAGTTTATCTCATTTCTATGTCATTGTGTTGTTTCTTTTTCTAAAACTTAATGTTCTAACTTCTAAGTCTTCAGTGTCATTTCTATTATTTAATACCCCATTTTATCCCCCTTATATATATAATATACATATACATAACCAAGAAATAGAGAAAAAACATAAAGGAAAAAAATAAGAGAAAACAAAAAGGATAACAAAACTAGTAGAGAAAATATCTTTCGCAACATTTTTACTGATCCTGCATTCTTGGCACTCCTGCAAACTAGATTGGTCCTGCATTCTTGTTATTTATAATCACTTCTTCCATTAAAAAAACTAGTGAGAAAATATTTTTTGCAATATTATCTTTGTTCAGGTCACTCCGGGATGGGAGCAACATGTTTTGAATACTTTAATCCAAAGTCAATTATTCAAATGCATCAGAGACCTGAAGTAGAAACATTATTTCTCGTGACATTAGATGTGTTCGGCAAAACTACCTTATAGCTTATAGAAACATTCTGAGCTTTAAGAACATATGAGTTTTCATACCAGAAAAGGATGCTGTACTTTTCAAAGAAAATGTAGCTATTATTTAACTTCCATTTTGCCCTTCCTTGTTAGATAATATCCAACTAGTAGAAACTGTTTGGTTCAGATTATTTTAGGAAAAGCAACTATTGTTGCTCCAAAAGGATAACCTACATATGAGATATTTGATAACAACATAAGTTGTTTTATTTAGTTGTTTTTGGGTGAACAAACACTGAACTTTGAACCTGGATTTGTAGGCATCAAGATTATCTGATAATCACTTTGTTTTAGAATCTGAACTAAACACAGTAAACATCTATGTAAAAATATGGTCAAAGTGCAATCTACCAAAGGATTCAGGTGACAACATCTTAAGTATCAGCTACCAAAGGAAACTGCAAAAGCAAGCACATCGACCAATGGTGATATCAAAATAAAAAATCAAATTCTTCAGTTTTTCCAGAGAACATTTTTTTTTTCATTTGAGGGATGAAGGCACTTGTTGGATCCAAAAGTCTTCATTGTCTAAGCTTCAAATCCGTTGCCACCGGAAAGACCTTGCCTCGGTGGTTGAAGATCATGAAGTCTACGTTGGCAGGTAAAGAAACAACCCTGCACCAAAGGAGACAAACTCGGGTGATTGGGATCGAAAATTCAGTGATATTTGCTAGCATAGTGAGAGCAAGCTAGAAAATTCAGAGGTTATATACCTCAACGAGCACAGTACAATCAAAGACAGAAATTAAATCAATTTAAAACATAAAACCCCAAATTGCCCGATACTGTAATCCTATTTGCCGAACATAATAAATACTCACTAGTTTAACCTTACGTGCCAAGAAATATTATGTTTATCTGTTTTCGAACTCCTGACAAGCAAGGTAGAGTAAAGTTGATTTTAGAATATTTCTTGCTTTTAACTTCGTACGATAATGCATATGTTGAAGCTGTGAAAGTAATTTTTTTTAATTCCTCTTACCATAAACACCTCTAGTTCTATTCCTGTATTTCTATAGCTTCACTCGTCTCTATCAAGTATGTTCTATGACAAAATTACCTACAAACAAAACAACAGAACTGGATCATGGTTGACCAAGCTTAAATGGGCAATACTGCGTATGAGCAATTTATGTTGGGTATAGTGCATTCTGGGAAGTATCTCAAAGTTCAAAGCCCACTCGTGTCCAAACTCACTCCAAAGATATAAATATATAGTCTCTAACATAAAATTCAATCTTCCAAAACCAAATTTTCTAAAGCCGGTTCTCCTAAGAAAACCATTCACCGCCAATTACCCAAAAAAGCACACTCGAGTAACTAGAACAAGAGCAATCCAATAATAGGCAACAATGGCAAAACCTAACTCGTACAAACATGCTGTTTCAGTATTAGTTTCCTCAGTTCATATTCACCAATCTTTACAACCCTCTTAACTTTTACACCTCTATTTCCGGGCCCTTTAACTTACTTATTCCCATTCCTCTATCATTTTTGTCCTCTCTTCCACGTAAAGCCTTAATCAAGACAGAACACCATCAGCAACAGAACTTTATTAAGATAGTAAAAAGAAGAGCAATGTTTAACAAGTATAGAACTATAGATCATTAGGAATCATTCCTAGTGCGAAGGATTATATCATAGCTTTTCTTGGAAACAAATGCTAAAAAGTCGTTAGTCCTTTCTTTGAGGTTACAATAACTTTTAGCCTGTAACAAATAATCATAGGTAATATACAACAACAACCAAGTATTTTCCCATTAGGGCTGCCAGCAACATGGATGAAATGATGCCCTATCATAAATCATGTGTATAAACAAACCATTTAAAGGTAAATCCTTCTCAGTTGTTCACTTGTTCTGCCCAGAGTTTGCCTTGGTCTCCCTCTAATTATTGGGCTACCCTCCCTATTGTGGCTTCTACAAGTCTTATCCATTGATGCTTAAAGAGCCAAATCACCTCAAGAATGTTTTACCATCATTTTTACAATAGGTGCTTTCTCGACTTTCTATCCATCCAACACATTCATTCCTGACCCTATCTTGGCCAATTTGTCAAGTGTCAACTCATCCAATGCACACTCTATTATATTGACCTTGTTCTCTTACTGAATTTTTACAACCTAACATTTAGCCTGTATTGCAAGTCTTATAAATGTGCAGAAATTTTTTCCTTAAGCTGGAGTGGTACTTTTCCATCACAAACAACACCTAAAACACTACTCCATTTCATCTACCTCACTTGAATCACATGCTTTACGTCTCCCTGCATTTATCAGTCATCCTCATGTTACAATTCTCTTGCCGCCGAGCTCCCTTTGTCCACGGTCCAGAGACAAAATGTCTACCCAATGGAGCCGGATTACTGAAGTACTAATCCATGTTGCATAAAATGATATCCATCCAATTTACACTTTCAAAATAAAGTTAGATCCTTCCTAGTAAACTTACATTCCACATATCCCATCTTATATCTACTTAAATGAAAGGCTACACCAAAATGAAATAAGAGTGAATTAAAAATCACAAATGTAATTCAAAATTAAAAATCCAAACTAGTATCCAAAGATTGCAAATGTAATTCAAAATAGTCTTTGTCATAAAAAAATGATAAAAAGGACTAATCTGGGTCACTTTTGTTGTTCTGGGACCGACCAAATTGGCACACTCAAAAACATTTAAGGACCAAAATAGGTTTTTACTCATGAAATAAATCACAAACATAAAATTCAGTAAAAAGAGTACAACATTCAAAAACTCATAAACAAAGGAGTTACCTATTGTCTTCAGAGTGAGGATGAATGGACAAAAACTTGGCCGGGAGAGTCAATGCAGCCCAAATACAAATCACTAATCCAAGAAACAGCTCAATCAAAACCTGCATCCCCAAACACAAAAAAAAATCAGATGAAAAACTCAAACATAAAAATCAAATCGTTCAAACCCATTTTTTATTTGGCAAAATCAGAAGCAACCCTAATTAAAAAAACATTTTTTTACATTGAATGGAGGCCCTGAAAACTCTTCCTCTGTGATCTTCAACAAACCCCTATCTGAAACCAAAATTAAGATGAGAACACAAAAAAGGATGAACCGTTGGATTGGGGAAATTGAAGTAGATAAGAAAAGAATATTTTTTTGGAATCATTACATTGGATGGTAGAATAAGCGGCGTGAAATAAAATCAGAATCCCGAAGATTCCCACAGTGAAAACAAAACCCATTGTTGAATTTAGATATTATGTTATCGATGATTGTCTTCGACGACAACAACCTCGAGATTTTCGAGATCAGTGAATCAAGATCTTTACAGTGTACGATGAGGTGTGAGTGTTAATCTCAAAGGTTTAGAATATGAGTTTTGGAGAAGGGAAATTTATTATTTTTAGGGTAATTTGGGCCATCAAAATTTTCAAGTGTATTAATTTGGTTTATTAAAATTTTAGAACATAAAAAATGGTGTTTTTAAAGATATTATATGAAGAAAATTAGATATTTTTATTATTTTCCTGAATTAATAAAAAATGGTTTTGTTGAGCACTGCTTTTATTTATATTTTCTTGGGTAATAATTTAGATTTTTTAGTATTTTAGGACCAAGTACTGAGCTTAATTTTTTGATACTATTTTTTTATCCAAATCTTTATTTTTTTTTGTAAAACTAAGATATTTTATTATTATTTTCAAATTAAATATTCTATAACTTTGCTTTGAGTATTTATTGTTAGTTAAATGATATCATGTCCAATATTGGGTTGCATTCCTCTAACATTTGAATCAACAATTTAGCCTCTTAAATATGATGTGAAATACTAAAATTATTTTACACAACTAATGAATCTAAATCAAAATTTGATCTAGTTTCATGCATATTAGACTTAAAGTGTAAATCTTATAGAGTAGCTTTGTCATTATCATTATCATCTCATGTTATACTAATTTCTAACAATGGTAATTAGTTGTTGGTTTGACAAGTCCTATTTAACTAATAGCATGGACTAAATTCAAAATCTAAAAATATATAGTGTTAAAATATTGTTGAGATAGTTGATTGTTAACTTTTTTGGTTTTCCATTTTTATCATTTCTTCTTTGATATATATAAATTATTGTATCATCTTTCTAATTCAATTAATGAGACATATTATTCAAGGAACAACTCATTCTTCTTTCTTCAAGCTTTGTTTAAGGTTTCTTTTTCACTCTTCTTGTTCATCAAGAATATTCGTCTATGGCTCATACTAAACTTTAACATTGTATTAGAGTATAATTATTTTTTTTGATAGTTTTTGCTTATCCTTCTTTCTTAGTATCACAAGTAGAGGAGTGTCGCAATTCAACACATCATGTCAATCAATCACTGCAGAGATGGTTCCTTCACCTTGTGTTTAACCTTTCATATTTTGTGGAAGAAGAGGCACCTTGTTAAGATCTATCATAAGATCTTCAACACCAAGTAGCAGGTCAACTTTACGTCAGATCCTCCACACCTTCATAACCCTTATCTTTTGTTGCATCAATGAGGTCAATCATCTCATCCTTCTTCTACTCCAATGATAATGTTATCTTCAAGAATTTAGTTTGGGCTTTTCTTTGTTCTGTGAATCATGGTTGAAGGTGCATCATTTGATTTGATAGGTTTTATGTGGAGTTAAATTGGTCCAAGTAAATTTGACCCATAAAAGGTAAAGTTGTGATTTTTATTAGAGGTAAAGGTGTAATTGTTGGTAAAATGGTTGAATCAATTGTTGCAACTTCACTTCTTGAATTGGTGGTCCTGCATGTGGTGGAAATTTGATATGAGATTTGTCTTGAAAGAGACAATCTTTCAATTAGGTTCCAATCAGTTTCTCTGCCTGCTTCAACCAAAACAAGATGGTCTTATGTCATCTATAATTAAGGCTTTCTCGGTGGAGCTTACATAAGAAAAGCATATTCATATAGGGAGGATAAGTTGCCAAAGAAAGATAATAACAAGTTTGATAGTGGTTTTTATCCAAGGCCCAATTTGTGGCCTCCTGCATATAGGGCAGATAACCACTTGCTTCAGAACCCCTTGCTTAAGCAGGATCAAATTCAACAAGTTCTTCATCCAATGAATTGTTTACAATAGTTATCAACATTTTTTCTTTTTCTTTATCAGCTATCCTCAATTACCTTTATTTCTTCATACTCTATTTTCTTTACCCCTCTTATTAAACACACAACATTATTATAGTGTATATTTTTCATCATTGAAGCAACATATTAGGATCAAGATTTAGATCCATTTTTTCTCTTTCATCCATTATAGTTAGTTAGTTTTTGTCAAAAAGATGGTTAATCATTAGATGAAATTACTACTGTCAATGATGGTTAAGTGTCGGCATTGCTTCACATTCAGATTTCAAGACTGTGAAATAAATATTCACTCACCATCTAAAGGAGATATTAGAGTATATCATTATATTCAACACAATCATTTCAAGTTTGGAATGCACAACAAATTCCAGTTTGCGCTTTCAGGGGATGTTAAAGCATTGTTGAGATAGTTGGTTGTTAGATAGTTGAGATAGTTGATTGTTAGAAATTGATTGTTAGTTTTTCCAGTTTTCCATTTTTATCCTTTCTTATTTGGTGTATATAAGTCATTGTATCTTTTTTTCTAATTCAATCAATGATAAATATTATTCATACAACAACTCATTCTTTATCATTTCTCACTATTCTGTATTTAAGTTTTGTTTAAGCTTTCTTTCTCACTTCTCTTGTTCATCAAGAAGATTTATGCATAGCTCATATAGGGGTGAGTAGGACATGGTCCTACCCGTTCACCTAGCATGGTCCAATCATGATCGGGCCCGAATAAGGTCGGGTCTAGGGTCGGGTTGGGTTTAAAGGCTAACCTGATTGATATTTAGGGTCGAGTTAGCTTCGGGTCTAGGGCCGAGTCCGAATTAAAAAAAGTGACCCGACCAATATTTAGAGTCGGATAAGGACAAACCTTAATCTATCTCAACTCGACCCATGCTCACCCCTAACTCATACCAAACTTCAACATATAGTGATCAAAATCAATATAAAAACAAAATTAACTGTAATTTATACTAAAATTGTCATAAAGAAGTTTCACCTTATGATCTCATGCTAATCACTTAAGTCCTTCACCATTGAACCAATTTCAATTGCTTAAAGCTATTCTTATTTTGAGGATAGTGTAAACAATACATTTTGAAAATTGTTTATACTTTTAATTAGTTAATACTATCTATAGGTAATTTTTATATTAACAAATAAAGCAATGCCCTTAGATGATCATAATAAATGGTCGATATTTTAAAGTAATGAATTATATAAATTATTTAAAATCATTATTATATTAAATCATGCATTTATTATGGTACAAGAGACCATAGTTTCTTTGAATTGGGCTCATAAGGGGTGGGGCGAGAGAAATGGAAATTAGGACGGAAAATATTAAGAGAAAATATCTATATATATACAAAACAGGTAATAACTATTGTATGGTATAATTTTTAAATTCTATTTTTATTCTTTTTAATCTCTCTCTTTAATAAATTGAAATTTCCACATTTTGCTTTCATTTTTTCAATAAGACATTATTACTCATCGCACATTCTTTTTTATCTTCTCTCATTCTCAACTCAAAAATAAAACAATAGCACATGAAAAAATATATCCAACAACTCAATAATGATTATTAGATGTCTGAAAAATTTATAAAAGTTTTGTGTATATCATATCAATTATTATATCTTATATTCTTAAATTTACATTTTCTATTGAACTTGTATGTTTCATTTTTTATATTTATACATTTATACCTATAAAATAAGAATGTGGGTCGACCGGCGCAGAGTGCCGGTCGACACACTAGTATATGTAATAATAAAGTAAAACTTTAATATATTCAAAGTTTATTCAAAAATAATAATACAAATAAATAATGTATGATATATTAATTATGTATAAATCTTTATATTGACAGTGCATAAATAATATTAGGAAGATAATCCACTTACTCCAAGAATAAGTTTAAAAAACTTATTCCATATCTTACTAATTTATTCTAGGAAAATTTAGTAGTTTAAATACACTATTGAAGTAAGTGGAATTGAATCTTGCAACACTCACAGCTACATTAACCAACTCTTAACAAATGAGGCTCACTTGTGATCTTGAAAGTTATTAATATATGAGTCTCACAATATGTTAGATAATGACTGACAGGTGTTATAAAATTATAAATTGGTTCTAAAGTCACACTATAACTAGTATGATATAACTACTATCCTGTAAATAGTGTCACTCTATATGTCATAATTGATTATTGGTTAAAAAATATATTTAAATTAAAATTTTATAATTAATTATTTTTTTAATCAAACAAAGTAGTAATACATGAAGTGATATATTTTTTGGGACAAACGTCTATCCAAACCAGTTAAGCTGTAGGACGTGGTTTTTGGGGTGTTAAGTATGATAGGTGAGGTAATTTAACCTTAACTTGAACCCAGTCCAATCAATATAGGCCCATTTGGTTATACTTAAATTTGATCAAGTTTTGAAGTCACCTTTGAATTCATAGTGGCTCATAGGTGCACGCACTACTAGGAATTTGTGAGCATTATTTATTTTCATATATGTCTGTATGCTTATCCTAATCGGTAATTGCTAATCATAAATTATGATAATTCATTGAGATATTACTCTCCCTGCTTTCATTTTATCATTCTTATCATGATTATAAACATAGTGTACAGTTTTAATCAGGAAAATCACACATGATATGACAATTATAAAAGATAAATATGTAATTAAATCTGTAAAATTGTATGGTAGGGATCAAAACAGGTTGGTGTTTGTGGAAAAAAAAAATCATATTTTTTAAAATGTCAAATTAAGGAGGGACATTCAACCTTTACCTTAATACAATAATTGAGGATCTAATGAGGTCTTACACCATTAAATGAATGTCTCATATGGAATTAATAAGACTGATCTTTGTTCATATTTTTTTATGTAGTTCTTCATACACCTTAGGCCTTTTAAAGCCCTTGGCATTAGGTCATGATTTAAATTCCGCCAAAGGTTCTTAGATTCTTAGCCACAACACTAATTTGATTACTGATATCTAATTACTAAAAAAAGTACACAATTTGGTAACATCGAATTAGGTTGAAATAATAGAATGCATATTTATCTAAAAAATATATTTAATTTCCAGAACTCCAATATGATATAATTAACTTTAAATCAGAATGAGTTCGTAAAATAAATCGAGTTTTACACACCCTAAATAATTGTGAAAAAAAATATATTATCTCAATGATTAAGGCCAAAAGTTTAAGAAAATGAAAATGTAACAAAAATGTCTTATTCCTATCACATCCTAGTGGGTTAACTAGAATATTTGTTTTGTGTCAAAATAAGCATCTCACATATCCATTGATGGGAAGTGAAGTTATTTGATATGCATGAGAAAGAGGGTTCATGTTCCTTAAAGGAAAACAAAGCCACGAGTTAGGGGGAGGTAGGGGGCATCTATTTCTATGTTGAAGAATGAGGAAATGATTTGAGCCTAACATTGTTATGTTTAGAGACATTATTTTATCCTAAGCTAGTTGGGGCATATCAAATGGTACTATATTGACTAGACTTAATAACTTTTAAGAGGCATACTCACATGGAAACTCATGGGTCATCAATCACTTCTTAGTTGTATGATGAGAAGTTATTTTGGAGCTTATGTGTTTTTCTACCACAAAATCACATCAAGTTTTTTTGTTGTTAGAAACTTTGGTGTGACAAAGTCCAGTCACACACAACTCTTTTTTATTAAAATATGTGTTACTTTGGAATTGTTAAACGACATACAAGATTATACAAAAAAGGAGTTAATCCCGTGATTTAAGGGTTATTAGATCATTAGATACTATAAGAGGTCAAAAAATAATATTTGTTATGAGGGATAATTACCTATCCAAAAAGAATAATCATTTATCATTATTTAACATCAAAATAATATACAAGGTTATTTTTAATACTAGAAATCAAAACGCAATAAGCAGGTTAATCATAATCATTTTAGGTTAGATGATTAGTCTATTAACTATGCCTATGGAAATATTGGTAAAAAAAACATTGATGAGTGAAATACATTCATATCACATAACTCAACTATATATAGTTGTACATAAATCGCTTTATCATAATTATGTATTGATTTGAAGATAAACTTAGGTTCATGTGTCAACTTAAGTTATTCTTACCATAATATCTAATTAAAATTGTTCTTAATAAGCCAACTTAGGTTCATGTGTCCTGATTAGGAACACACTATATATTGTCCATCAATGATAAGACAGACATAATTTTCAGTGGGCAGGACTTAATGAAAGAGCTTGTTGACCAATTAGGATCATAAAGCAAAACTCTAAAACTATCACAAAGTGCTGTTTTGGTTCATGGTTCCCTAAACAAACTATCATCTTCATGAAATATGAGATCAAAAAAATTAGAGTCACAAGTTAAACACCATTTCATCAATTAGTCACATCGTTATGGGTTGGGATCCTCTCCAGTACTGGACAATTCAGTACTGGAATGTGAGGCCCATAATGATTTGATAACTTTATAAAAAAACTTTAATTCAAAACTATTTAAAATCTGTACTATTTAATATTTTTAAACATCATATGTCATAATCTTTACTAATACTGGACTCTGCAGGAGAGGATCCAGATTCCATGTTTATGTGGGACAACCAGGAGAATACTAATGAGCATGATATACATATCATCCATCTAAACCAGATGATTGTTAATGAAATAGACATGACGAGTGGATTCCATCCACTTAATTAATATTAATACTATGGTAGTGTTTTGCATAAGTAAAAGGATAAACAAAGTATCTTTTTATGTTTTTTCACTCTTTGATAGAATAAAAGAGTTTCACTTTTCACCTTGTATTATGTTCCTCTCTATTTATAAAATAAATCAAACAAAACTAAATTTATATGGTCAAATCTCATTTTAACAACCATTATTGGAACTCAGAAATTTAGAGATAGCAAAAAGAAGAAATATTGCTACAATTGTATTGATTAATTGAGGCTTTATATATAGCCTGATTCAAACCATAAAAAAAACATAAAATCGACTGTATTTTCAATGCCAATAAAGTGACTATTAATCGATTTTATTCTCCATAAACACTGAAACAAAACGACTATCTAACAATCGTTTCCTTAAACTAATGCATCTGCGTTTTAGGCTCGCTTGAGCGAGCAAGATGACTGTGTGTCTCGCTTAAGCGAGAGATACACAAAGATTTGGCTCCCAGAACTGCAAATTGTCGCTTGAGCGACCCCTCCTCGCTTAAGCGAGAGACAGACACAATAATTTTGGTTTTTGAAACTGTAAATTGTCACTTGAGCAACACCCTCTCACTCAGGCGAGAGACGCACAAAGGCTTTGGCTTCTACACCTGTGAATTGTCACTTGAGCGATAGCCTTTCGCTCGGGCGACATTAAAACTTGACACTTCCTCATTCTCTTTAGAAACTTCAACCATTCCAAGGTTGCCACAAAGTTTCTCAAATTGTTCCAACTTTATTGGTTTTGTCATGATATCTACAATTTGATCATCAGAGTTCCAGTAGCTCAACTTAACAACTCCATTATTCACCAAGTCTCTTAAGAAATGGAACTTTACGTCAATATGCATGTTTTTCCAATGAAAACTGAATTTTTCAATAACTGTATAGCAGAGCTATTATCACACATAATTATAGTTCATGTCTTTTTCTCAACCCCAAGTTTCTTCAACACCCTTCTGAGCCAGACACATTGGCAAGCACACAATGATGCTGCTATTGTAACACCGTGTTTTTCAGAGCACTTTTAATTAAGTAATTAGTATTAATGGATTAATTATAGAAATTAATCACTAATGTTTTAGGCTAAATCTCAGTTTAGTTTTAGTCTTGTATTATGATTTTCTTGCTTGTCCTGTTTTTTCAAGATTTTTGGAGAATAAAAGTTTTTGAGACGATTCCGGGTCGTTTTATCGAGTTTTCGCCCAGTTTTTGAGTTCCGTAACTCGGAATTGAATTACGATTTCTCTGTTGACTTCGAAATATTATTTTTAGTCAAAATAGACATCAATTTTGTCCGTAACTCATCTCTAGATATTTTTCACCTCAAAATTCAAGTTTCGACGTTTCAGACAAAGGTCCTAAATCGGGAGATTGTATATTTCCGGACGAAATTATCCAAAAATATTCGGACACGATGTTTATTGAGAAATTAAATCATATCAATAAAGTTGGAAGTCATCATTTCATGAGCCACTTACTTGTTACACAAGTAATGCAAAAGCTTCCAAAAGCTCAGAAATCACTCAACAAATCCTCTCACTCCACCTCATTAGACATATCATCTATGCTAGTCCAAATCTACTTACTTTACATTAAATTTTCTGATTTCATGAGGGTGAGATTCTCCTATAAATACCTCACCCCATTATCTCATTTTTACAATAAATTTCCTATACAAATTAAGGTAGTCTTTTATTTTCTCTTTTTCATCTTCTTCTCCTACTTCATAGAAAATTATGAGTTTTTATTATATTGTTCATATAGTAGAGTTTATATTTGTTCTTTAAATATTTTATGAATGCATAACTAAAGGGGGTGATAATAAAATCATAGGAACCTTTATGTAGTTTTTGACTTTTGTAAATCTTGAAATTTCTTCCTTGTTCTTATATGGAAAAACTATATCTTTGGACAATGTTAGATGAATTATTCGTTTGGAAATATTAGAAATTATTGTTAGTATTTGAATATGTTTAAAGGTGATGATTTTAACATCAAAGGAACCTTTAATGTGTTTAGGAAAATGTTGTATTTTATTCTTGAAAGTTTATGATGTTGACGAGTAGTTGTTCAAAATGTTTCATTTTCAGAAATTATTATGTTGTAAAAGCGGTTTAGCATATTTTACTCTTTGATTTCCAAGTTAAAATAATGATCTAGGATAAAATATGATTTATTAAAGTCTTGATTTCATAAACTTAAAGTGTTATGACGTTTTGAATATTAAAGTAATAGAAAGTCTTACCTTAAGATTTATTTTCATGACTATGAAATTAACAAATACTAACCCTTGAGGTTTTTCCTAAAAATTTAGGAGGTGTTAAGATGTTCATAAAAAATTGTTGTATTTATTTTAGTTGACTTACTTTAAAGTGGTAAGAATAACTAAAATATGTTTAGTGTAAAATATCAAAATTAAGAGTCATTCTTTTTCATGACTATGAAAATAACACTTACTAACCCTTGAGGTTTTT
>NC_032027.1:2404526-2404976 GCF_001865875.1 Lupinus angustifolius
TTAGTAAAAATGTTTTACTTACAAAAAATAAGATTTATGAACTATCGGAAAAATATAATGAAGTGAGAATATATGTCTAGAAAGGTTCTGTCTAAGGAAAGACTTGATATTTAAGGGTGTCTTTACGACCTACCTCTCTTTTCTGGGAACTAGCCTGGTGTATATTCACGGATTACGACATAATTCCGATATAAGTTTTATTGAAAATCTTACTTTAAAAAGTGTTATTTGGTTGCAAGACTTTGAATGACAAATGATGATTCAAGGATATTCAACCTTGAATCGGATGGACGAAATCAATTAAATTCATTTTAAATCGGAAGTTTTATCTTCGCGTAAAAAGTTATTTCGTAAGTATAATAATTATCGTCAGTTAAATAATTAACGTTATTTTGGCGTAATGAAGAGTTCGAGAGGAGATCGGATCAAGTAAGCTCACTTGCAAAAAGA
>NC_032027.1:2405076-2464561 GCF_001865875.1 Lupinus angustifolius
TACAACAATATTTCTTATACCAATTTATGTTATGTTTATATATGCAAATACCATGTTTACTCTTGAATTATAATATTCGAATGATTATTATGGGAATGATATGTATGTGATAATTGTTAAATTCAAGGTTTAAAAACATGTGATATAAATGAGAAATAGTTTCCTTGAGAAAAGTAATTAAAATGATATTCAGGCTCTTCTCGCTTGAGCGAGAAGTGTCTAGAGAGAATGAGTGTTTTAGCTCGGGGTGAGACAACTCTCGCTTGAGCTAAAATATGCACTTAGATAACTGATTGTTTTCGCGCTTAAGCGAGATAGCTCTCGCTTAAGCCACAAATGCTTCAAAAATGGATGTGCCCTCGCTTGAGTGAGACAGCCCTCGCTTGAGCGAGAGGGCTCCATACATGCATGACTTCTTTTTAAGTCGTCTGAACGATAACTCTCATATATACGAGAGCCTAATGACATGTTTGACATCAAGAAGTAGTAAAGGTAAATAACTATATGACATTCTTGAAAGTAATAAAAGTAAGGAATTGCTTTGTTAAAGGCGAGGCCCAATGGTGTGATATTATACCCACGCAGCGAGATCGTTTGACTGTAAGAGGCTTGGTTAGAGGAGTCGTCCAAGATGATTCAGCGATGGTTCACAATGGTGCTGAGAAGTATTATGTTGTGCCCATGCAGTGATATCGCCTGACCTAGGGATGACAATAAAAACCGAACATGTAGGTACCTGCCCGAATTTAATGGGGAAAACCCGATGTGATTGGGTTCGAGTTCAGGTTCGATTTTTACCCAGGTTTAAATTTTGGGTTCGGGTTTGGTACAGCAAAGACCCTAACCCGAACTCGCCCCAAAGTAGGGTAATTCAATTTAAAATTGAAATTTCTATCATTTGCCAATTGTTTTTAATTTCTAATTTTACTTTACATGCTATTGGATCTTCAAACATAAAAGAAATGAAATAATACAAGAGAAAATAGAAATGTTAGATAAAAATTACATGAAAATAATATCATATTTTCCTTAATACTTTATCATTTTCGGGTTTTTTTTTCCTGGTTCGGGGATGGTATTTTTATTTTCAACCTCATTGAGTTTGGGTTCGGGTTCGGGTATGTGCAAACCCGACCCCGACCCGCTATGTTGCCATTCCTAGTCTGACCGTAAGAGGCTTAGCTTGAGAGTAGTCCAAGATAATTGAACGATGGTTCGTAGTGGTGCCGAAATTATTCTCTTTTTTTTATATGTTAAGATCGGGACTCACTAGAAATATTCCCGAATGTCTTAGGATGGGCAGATCACTAGAAAATATGGATTAAAAGACATAATTTGCTAATTTCAGTTAGGGTGCATATCCATGGTAAAAAATGAAGTAGTGGAGAGGAAATATACGGGAGACGAATAAGCCCCGAGATGTTGAGAGGGACGGTGTTGATGGCGGTGATTCGTCATCAAAGTCTTGAGGGAGAGTCTAGGTGAGACGAGTCCCATGTATTCCTGGATGAGGTATTCTGTTGGATTGAACAGTGCTCACAACGCAAACTAGGCGATCTCTAACAACCCATCTTTGCAATCAAGATCGATGAGAGGGATGCCCAGAAAGTGTTTGATACGACACCGTCCTGAAATGGACAGTTCCATTGGAATAGATCGATCATATATCTTTGCGAGGAATAATTTTGGTGCGATCAAATCGGCTTGTTATGGGAACTAAACTCTCGGTTATTTCCGAATAGTTATTGGGATGATAAAGGAGTAAGGATGGTGGACTCATGCATCACATTGCATACATGATATTCTTCGATATTGATTCTAAATTCTCGAGTTTTATACTTCATTCATCGTTATTTTATGCTTGTATGATCACATGATATATATGTACTCGTGTGTTGTCTTGGTTTATTATTCCGTGTAATTCCACGATGTCAATGACAAGTTTTTCATAGATGTTTTACTCCTTCTCTTTTATTCTAGTGTATTTGTATGCATGTTTAGATGGACCCATCAACACTGATCCGAGGTTATCGCTTCACTGTGTCCCAGGAGGGGACATGGAGTGTTGAGGGTAATCGACACACTTACACAGGTCCTTGCGACCTGAAGCTGGATTGGGTAAGCAATGACTCAGTTCTGTATCTTCCACCTTACTACGCAGTTTGGGAGGCATCATTCACTTGGCCTGACCGAAGACTTGCAACCGCCTAACTTTCTGTACCGGCTGAAGCTCGAGGCGTACCAGAAGTTGTTAGGACTTGACCCCAACAAAGATTCTCATCATCAAGATCGACGACAAGAGATACAGACGGGGCCATGCCAAAGGGGTACACCCCGTACCCCTCGATGGATTGGGGAGTGGATGAAGTGGAGGAGGAGGAAGACAATGACGATTTGTAGTGCTTATCTGCATAGAAGATTCAGTTGAGGTTATTGAGATCTCTTCTGACTCGGAGGTGGAGGAAGACCCTAGCAAGGCTTCTGGTGCACCTTCGGTTTAGGAGATTTCTCTTTTGTTTTGTTGTGATATGAACCTGTGTGAGCTACTTTTTGTAATGCCAATGCCCCGACATTATTTTCTTTGTATATTCAGTTTTTTTATTTGTGACGATGATCAGATTTCGCCCTCTAAAAAATTCTATATTTATTCAAGAATTTTATGAATGAGAAATATTCAGAAAAGAATTGTGTTCATTTAATTATCTTCAATGTATTAAGAATTTTATTTCCGCAAGGTTTGAAAATGTGACGTCTTGAAAATGGAATAAGGCAAAAGTGAAAATAATTTGTAAGTTATAGGTTACATAAAAGAAAAGGAAAAAGAAAAAAAAATTCCCATTTTTCTTAGAGATTAAATATATGAAATGATTTTCGGGGCATTACAGCTATATACTCTGCTTCCTTAGTGGAAAGAGCAACCACTGATTATTTCTTTGAGGACCAAGAAACCGCATTAGACCCATCATAAACACCAATCCAGAAGTTTTCTTCCGATCGTCTAAGTCGTCACCATAGTCATTGTTTGTAAAGGCTGTGAATCTCAAGTTGTTTTCTCATTTCTTATAAAGAACCCCAATATCAGTTGTCTTAAAATTCTTTTTGTTGCAAGCCAACGTGACATAGTTGGACTGGACATGAACCTGCTTATTAGACTAACACCATACATCAAGTCAGACCTAGTGACAGTTAAGTGCATAAGACTTTCAACTACCTGCTTAAATAGAGTTTCATCAATTCTAACTCCATCTACATCCTTGGATAACCTCGTACCTGGGACTATTGGATTCTTTACTGCATTGAAACCTCCCATGTCAAACCTTGCTATTACTTCTTGTGCATACATTCTTTGGCATATGAAAATTCCATCTGATCCTTACTTAACTTCTATTCCAAGAAAATGTCTCATCCTTCCCAAGTCAGACATATCAAATTATAGCATCATTGAATTTTTAAATTCATCACCCATAGCTCTATCATTCCAAGTAAAGATCAAATCATCAACATAAAGACTTACGATTAGTATCTTACCTCCTTGCGACTTTGTGAATAGTGTGTTTTCACTAAGACACTTCTCAAAACTTTCTCGCACAAAGTAAGCTTCATTATGTTTACCAAGCTCGAGGCACATGTTTAAGGCCTTACAATGTCTTTCTCAGCCTATAGACTTTTTATTCTTCTCCTTTCTTTATGAATCCCTCAAGTTGTTGCACGAGCACTTCCTCATTGAGCTCCCCGTGAAGAAGAACTCTTCACATCAAGTTGAAAAACCTCTCAACTAAATTGTGCAGCAACGATCACATGGATGATATCAAGTCTTGTCACTAGAGCAAATACTTCAGTGTACTCTACTCCATGGCATAGTGCATACCCTTTTGCCACCAGCCTTGCTTTGAGCTTCTCTACATCCCCATCTTCAATACTCACTTAACTCCAATAGGTTTGACTCCTTTAGGCAGTACAATAAGTTCCCAAGTTTGATTCATCTTTATGGCTTCCATTTTTGTTGACATTATTTTTCTCCAATTTTTGCTCTCCATTGCTTCTTCAAACGAAATTGGATCATCCTTAGTCATCATCATCATCATCATTATTACATTCAGATTTTTTCTTTCAGATAATCTTTTTCATGTTTCATAATCTGCCATCCAACCTGGTGGTCTTCTTCCATGTTCACCCCTCCCTTCAGCCAATTCTCCATATGTATTTGGCTCATGTGAAAGTGCATGTGCCTTTTTATCTGATTCAACTTCAGCTTGCAAACACAATGAATTTTTTGATTGCATAGAAGCTGACACATAAAACATTCGATTCTCACTCATGTTAGTTTGCATAATCAACCTCCTCATAGGGTAAAATACTTTGCAAGTCCCGTCCTAAATTAAAATGGCTAACCCATTCTCTTGAAGTTGTCTTATGCTTAATAAATTGTTTTTAAGCTCAGGAACATAGTAAACATCATATATTACATGAGTTATGCCATTCACTTGCATCCTTATACTTCCTTTTACTGCCACTATCATTCTCATATCATTCCCAAGCTTTACTGTCCTACTGAAATCTTCTTCCAAATCTAGAAGCCATTCTTTGTTCCATGTCATAGGATTATTGTAGCCCGAGTCAAGATACCATATCTCTTCTCTCTTTGTTTGATGAGGTTCTTTATAGGACATGAACAAAATCTCTTTTTTCTTTTTCCCACTCAGCATAATTTGCCTTCTTTTCCCAGCTAGGACACTCATATTGAAAGTGCCCCAACCTATGGCATTTGAAACACTCGATAATTGCTATGTTTAGTGGTTGTCTCCCTCTACCTCTACCATGTTCTCCTCTAAACATACCTTGACCTCTTCCTTTGCTTGATCTATCTTCTTGAGCCACTTTTAACACATTTTCTTCCTTTTGGTATTCATGCATTCTTTGTTCATGGACCAGCAGACTATCATGCAACTCATTAATGCTCAAAGTACTTAGATCATTTGACTCCTCTATTGAGCAAATAACATAATTGAACTTAGCTATCAATGATCTAAGTATCGTACTAACCATTTTACTATGTTCCATTGTCTCACCGTTTGACTTCATTTTGTTCATCACGGTTAAGGTTCGTCCCAAAAAGTTGTCCACCTTCTCTCCTTCTTTCATGGCAAGCAACTCAAACTCTCTTCTCAAGGCTTGAAGTTGTGCCCTTTTCACCTTCGTGGACTCTTGATACTTTTGTTTCATTGAATTTCAAATTGCCTTCGACGTGCCATTGTCAAGAATTATTTCCAATATTTATCTATCAATTGCATGGAATAAGAAGTTATTAACCTTCAGATCTTTGAGCTTGGCCTCCTCCACGACCTTCCTTTGCATTTCACTTGCTGATGTTGTCCCAATTGTCACATCAGGGATCCCTTCATCCACCAGCTCCACATCTCCTTGCTCCTGAGAAAATTCTCCATCATCATTGGCCAATAATCATAATGACAATCGAACCTCGGAATGGATGATTGAACAAACTTATCTGAGATTGACATTTTATCTCTCTCAGTGTTTAACTCACACTTCTTACACACACTCAATCACTCTATATCAGGGCCCTTGCGGAGCTCTAATACCAATTGTTGGAACTCAGAAATTTAGATATAGCAAAAGGAAGAAAAATTGCTATAATTGTATTGATCAATTGAGGCTTTATATATAGCCTTATTCAAACTAGGAAAAAAACATAACCGACCATATTTTCAATGCCAATAAAGTAACCATTAATTGGTTTTATTCTCCATAAATACTAAAACAAAACGGCTACCTAACATAAAGCACTTATATATATATGTGTGTGGAGCCGGTAATTTGAAGTTAGATAGCAAACTAACTTTTAATTTGATTAAATGAACTATTTTGTAACAATTGTTTGGAACCTATTCGGGTCAAGCCGAAATGACATAAGATCTTTGCGTAAAAACTTTTAAGTGTGTAAAACCTCAAATTTATAAGGTGTATAAAGACTAGCGTATTTTATCATATCTATTTCAGATTATGTAAGTTGTGAAACATTATAATTTTAATTAATTAGTAGAATTTCTTAATCGACATCTCCGCACATGATTGTGAGATTACACCCTAATTAAACTATGATGATAATTGGGGTAAAGTTTTGAGGTTCAAATTCCAACCTAATAGGTAAAATTCTTCATGAAGCATATCTACCTCTAGTATATGACTACCTAATTTTAGATACTAGTAGAATAGTAATTGTTAGATGGGTTGTAAATACCTCTTACATGTTTAAAGTTGTATATGAGTAAAAGAAAAATACACACAGCTCTACTAATATATAATATATATATATATATATATATATATGTATATATATATATGTATATATATACAAAAGTAATTTATATTTCTCACGTAGAAACTTCCCTCCCAAAATAGTTACCATTTATAATTTAGTACTATATATCTCAATAAATGTGAATGTGTTTTTTGCTTGTCTATACAAAGCATGCTATATAAGTTATTAAGGGTCCATTTGCAAATTGTTTTTTTAAGAATAAAAAAATTGATAACCATAAAATATACTTGTGAAATGTATATAAAATCTTTTTTCCACTTCTAAACCTTACTCAGACGCAACTCAATTACTATATCTTTATTTGGATTGGGAAACAGCTCAATTGTTACACTTATACAATTATGAAGTAGCAAAAGAAGTGTCATCTCAATTATAATGCATGTGAACCGAAGACAGCTTCAATTTGGGGATTGAAGGGAACAATGTTGGTTGGCAATCATCTAATGCATTAGTGGCACAATAATTTGTGAGAAACACATCAAATCATATCATATGGTATACCCTAAGTTAATAATGCACAGAGCAACATCATATCATACACCTAACTATGCCGTTTTGGAAAGAAAGATATGCATTGTATATTCCATCAGTTTTTTTCTCCCCACAATCTTAATTAATATAGTGTTTGACTTAATAGTTTCGGTTTCTCTTCTCCGAAAAAATAACTTAGATCAAATATATCTCCCATCAAATGTTGCATTAAAAATAAATAGTTTCTTTTTAATGAAGCCAATATAAAATAATTAATTAAAAAATCCAAAGAGCTTTTCTTTTAACTTTATCACCTTGTCTCCCTACCATTACTATCACTGTGGTTTGCACCTTCACACCACCACAATCATGAGTTCATGACCCTCACCCCCACCATATTGATCATAGTTGCTATCATTATCAACATTGTTTTTGTCGTCATTACATCCGGCAAAATCATCATTATTGTTGTTATCACCAACCCATAGTTGTCATTAGTGTTGTTATTATCTCCACTACTATCATCATTGTTTTTTGGGTACATTTATTACCATCATTGTTGCTACATTTGTCATGGCCTCCCCAATCATCATTCTTAGTGCAAGAAATTTTGTACCTTAAAAGTAGGATTTGACTTTCAAACAAAAACTTAAATAGCTTTTTTGTCAATGAAAGTTGTGTGAGTTGTGGTCTCTGTCACTATAATTATTTAAGGATGATCCACTTACTTCAAATGTAAGTTTTAAACTTACTCTTCATTTTAATCATCAATTTTATGAAAATTTAATGATTTTAATTAGTAAGTATATCTAAACTATAAAATGTCTATAGAATTAATAGCTAAGAATAAGTGAATCCTTACTTTAATTATTTTAATTTGATATTGGTATTGTTCTGTAGATTTGGACTTTATCTCTAATGACGATGTAACTGATACTCGTGTGTGACACACATGTAAGCCATGCTAATTATTGACATAATCAAATGTGGTATTGACATTTCTTCGATAATGATAAAAGTAAAAATTTCTATATAGGCCAAAATTGAAAGTAATTTTTTAGGAATAAAACCAAAACTCTATTAATTTTGAAGAAAAAGTATTTAAATTTGGGTCAAGCCTAAATTATATATATATAGATGGATAATTAATCAAACATATCATTAATTTAATTAAGGTTTGTTGGCGCAAGTTTAACAAGTTTATTTAAAAGACTCAACTTTTAAATCAAATTTAAATCATTTGGTTCAAAAACAAAATTTATTATGATATACAATAAATTTAATTTCGAACTAATATAAAATTGATTGGATGTATTGCTATGCTATTAGCAATTAAATTTATCTTTCTTTCTCTCGTGGTGGAAGTGTCTTAAGCACCATATATATAATTATATATAATACACAAAATAATTTGAATTTGGTTTATGTCTTGAGGGGAGAGAGCCAGAGAGTGAGAGAGGTATACATTGACTTCTCATCATTTTTATCCTCCCCACAAGGCTTATATATTAACTTGTTTCGAACACAAAACTAAATTTACTTTGAAACTCAAGTCATTATAATTCGATAAATTTTATTTATGGACCAAAGATTTAAATTTGAGATAAAAAAGAGATCGTTAAATAATTCATTAAACTTGAGGCAAAAATACTAATTAGATTCATAGGTTTCTGATTAATTATATCTATATATATATATATATATAATGTATATATATATAGAGAATAATGTATCTCCTCATATCAGGAGATAACTTATCTCCTCTAACCAGTAAAAATGTGACATGTGTGTTATTTTGTTTATTTATAAAAATATTTTTATAGAAAATGATGAAACATGACACATGTCATAATTTTACTAACATGAATAGATAACTTATCTCCTGATACCAGGAGATACTCCATTCCTATATATATATATATATATAACATAATTATATCTATTATATATATAGAGAGAGGACACATGAAAGTATAAATATAAAGAATCCTAAAATTTACATATGTAATAATAAATTATATATAAATATAAAATAACTTCATGATATTAATCTCATAGTCAAACAAATCTGTACTCAATCTATATATGATAATAATAGGTAGTTCACATGAAAGGGTATCTTGATAGTTCACATGAAAGGTTGCTTTTCCTATAGCTATAGACTTTGGTGGGATTGGTAATAGTACCTGTAACTTTGGGCATCACTTTGTTTTCATTGACAGACACTTATGAACTTATAACACAAAAAAGGGATGAGAAAATATGGCAGTTGTCACAGGTGGCTAGAAAAAATAACATAAAAATATACGTAGGGAAGTGTGAATTGTATATATTGTTACTATATCATTCATGTTTTATTACCATTGATTATTTACAAAAAAAAATACAAATAAATAGTGGATCACATATTGAATATGTATAATTTTTTATGCCTACAATGTATATATATACACTAAAAAATAAATGAGATCACATGTCCTCATTCTTATCATACTTTATGTTCATATCTAATTAAAAAGTTGTACCAAAATTAAAAAGAAAAATCATAAAAATATAAATTAATATTTTTATATTATTTTACTAAGTATGACATTGGGGACAAAATTTTATTGGAAGAGAGAATATTTGTTCCATAAAAATTGATAAAGATATGTTAAAAGTATGTTATATCAATTAAAAGTATATATTAATATTTTTTTGTTTTATTAATCTATTGTTATTAGTTTGAGACATATTTTGATATAACAAATAGTTGTCCCATAAAAATAGGTAAAAATAAAAGGAAATGGTGATTTAATATGATCATGTGTAAAGTGTATGCATTACTTTTATGAGCACCCACACGTGCATATAAACGTGGGAAGTTGCTAGTGGATGGTACAGAAGAGGAACAAGGTAACACTTCATATTTCAATATTGTCAGAATTGCACGTGTATGCCTCCATTCAACACCAGGTCCCCCTATTCCATTAACATTTGTCTACTCCGAATCAATCCCCAGTAGTCAAGTCATACCTGCACTGCAAAGTGTACTAATTGCCACAATTTCATTTCTTTATAGTTATACAAATTTCTCAAGTAAATTTTGGTTTGCATTAATTTTGTTCATTAATTTGAGTTCATGAAATATTGGTGTTAACATATTTATTCTCTCAAAGTTTAGGTTTACTAAAGAATTACTGAAGGATCAAAATAAACTTCAAGTTAATATGTAATATTCATGTGTGATGTATATGAATAACTTAGTCTTAGGACAAACTTGACGTTTATTTCGATCAAAGAGTTAGTTGGTAGACCTAAAGTTTGATAAACTAAGTTGATTGTCATTAATTTTTTAATGACAAAGTGACATTTTACTCTATATTTTAGCCTATATACAAAAAAATATATTGTTTCCTCTAACATTATTTGCTATTGGATTGTAAGTGTACAAGTGTATAAAATAAAGAGATAATAGACGGACAATGTAAAGAGTAATTTATTGTAGAACTACAATTCACTTCGAGTAAACTTCACCTACATGTTAGAAACTCCAACCCTATCAATATTGGGATGATAATTTTATCTAACAAACACCCGGGCTCAAAGTTTATTACTAATAGCAGTCCAGTGTACGAGACTCGTAAAAGAAAACCCCAGGAGACGTAATAAAAGTGGGTGCACGAGGGTGCAAGTTGGCAGAGAGAGCACCAGGTCGTACCCATAGGTTCACATTTTCTTCCCATTATTAGGATTCATGCTGTCTCTTTTGTGGACCCTTCACACCCATGACTTATCTCCATCTCCTCTTCTATGATGCACTTGTGCTGTATTTTATTTTACCTAACATAGTAACCTCATTTCTTAGGGCCTAAATCCTCTATAATATTGGTCCAGATTTTGACACATGCCATACAAAAACATTATGAGTTCAGATTTATTATTATTTTTTAATAAAATAATTAACAAACTTAAAAAAAATTATCCCCTCACATTCTAGTATTGAAGAAGAGCTCATCTTCATTTTCTCATGAAAAAGTTTCCTTAGTCAAATCACAATTGCCATCATCCAATTGCCTTTTACACTTAATCACGTTTACCTCCTTTTCAACACCTTTATCATATTTATAACAATTTAAGTTACTTCCATTTCCAACCATCAATATGTTGGGAGATAAGATATTTAGTTCTAAGTCCTCACTTCCACCAATCATTTTTTTTTTTACATAATAACATATGAGTCAATATTTAGGGTCACTAGAAAGGATATTCTTTTTTTGTGTGTGAACTGTGTCTTTGGTATGATGAAAGGAAATAAAAAAAGAGAGGAAATAAACAAGAAATAAAAGAAAAGTATAAGAGTTATTCATCTTCTAGTTTAGTACCTGTTAATGAAAAGAAAGAAAGTTTACTTCCCTTTATTTGATTTTATAGGAATATAGAAGAAAAAAATATAGGTAGATTGAAATACATGTAAATATACAGTAACACCTATAAATTATTTCCTTCCTCTATTTGTTGAAATGCCACGTTTTTTTAATAATAATTATTGAATATTTAAATTCCAAATTTCACTTCCAATAAAATAGGGAAATATCATCACATTAAATAAAAATGTATAAAAAAAATAGGAATTAGAATAATGTGCAATGAAGATCAAATATTGGATCCATAAAGATAATATTTTGTACTCTTACATGAAACTAAAACTTTCCTAAAATAGAAATATTTCAATAAAACTAAAAAATCAATAATTGTGTTAAAAGTAATATTATATTTGTTGAAACAAAGATATTGCTTATCATCAATATTTCAATTGTATTACATTTAAAAATAATGATAAAAGTAATTAATAAATAATAAAATTAACTACATGTCGGCTAAAAACTAGTTAAATATATGTCATGTTGGTCTTTATTTTTAACTCTATTGTTAACATATTACAGGTTAATTAGATATTTGATGAAAACCAAGCAAAAAGAAAGAAAAATATTTAAAACATGGTAGTTGAAAGCTATTCTATATAAAGATAAGAATTGATATTCACTAAAACAATGGTTGTTATGATAGGGGATCAGAATTCTCTAATTATCGGTTTATAAGTTAGATTTTGGAGGGAAGAGATGAAAAATATAATGTTTTAGCATTATCACATAAATGTATTTCATGAATTTAAAGTCTTCTAATCTTTCTTTTTCTTTCTCTTCAAAACTCAATTCATAAACCAACATAAATGAAATTATTTTTTCTTTTGACAACACAACCAAAAATGAATTGAATGATATTCATACTCAAAGCAATAAATTTCTCTTGCTACGATATTACCTTAGATTCACTCAATTTGTAGAACACCTTGCAAGTTGCAATTCTTCATCCCAATTAATTGAATGTTTAATTATGCAATCATACAAAGATATAGTTGAAATTTGAAGGTGGATAAGAAAGTGATAAAAATGCAGTATGGCTCTCAAAACGAGAAGATGAATAGAAGTTCTATTGTCCATAAAGAAAAGCTAATGATTTGAGAAAGCAACCACACATAAAAATTAGCATCATGCTGACTCATTCAGGTCCTATTTCTAACTAAAATTGGCCAACTACGTGCTTTTTCTAACACAATTCCACCCACGTAAATACCAACCATACCCATTTTATGGAAAATGATTTTTTAGAATAATTTTTTGATAGAAAATGTGACACCTAAGCTTTTGCTTTAAAATTTTGAAAGGTAGGTTTTATAAAAAATATAAATAGTGAGAGAAATGATTAATTACTTATGTTGTAAAATAATACAACAAATTGTGTTTGGATGAGATTCATTTACTCTAAGGATAAGTTAAAAAAAAATACTCCATATCTTGATCATTCATTAAAGAAAAATTTAATGGTTTGAGTTTGTGAATAGATCTGAACCATTAGATTTTTCTAGAATGAATGACCAAAATGTAGAGTATAGTTTTCTGACTTACTAGTAAGTGAATCACTTCTTATTATTGTTTGTACCTTTTTTAATACATCAAATTGTTTAAATCTACCAACAAAATTTTGGTATAGTTGTGTAAGCCCCACTAGATCCTAGAATAACCAAATGTCAATGATTCGATTATTGTAAGCGACACTTGTTGAGAAGGACAATTACGTACCATAAAAAATATTGGTTCTTTATCCATAAAGTAATGGATACTTTTGGTAGTACCAAAAAATATCATTTGAATTAGATATTCAAATAATAAACATATTTATTCCCATAACTTTTCAACTTTGTCCTTGTGACCAACCAGTTTAGTAGTTACCTTGTGCAAGTAAACTAAAAAACTCAATTAGTTTCAATTTGATGTGGAATTTATTTGTTGCTTGGACTGCAACATTTAACTAAGATATGGTGTGGGATTTGAGGACACAAAATATTATATAAAAAGTGGGAAGTTATAAGGGAAGGACCCAAGGAAAATAAATTAAATTGATGCTTGATCTGGTCTGTTGTTTCCTTAACACGAGGACCATGATGATTAGATTGTATGAAATCGACTAATCAATTTATATTTTATAAAAATCATATTGGACTTAGAGAGCGTGGGATGCATGATAATTTATGCAGTTTAATTTTCATACACTTTGGGCAAAGTATTTAACATTATCCACAAATCAATCATGTATTATAGCATGTGTGGGGTTTAATATAATAAAATGTATTATAACATGTTTGAGGTTTTTTGATACTACCAAAGGTATCCTCTGATATTTTGATACTAATTTTTTTCAGGGTGCGTGACTATCCTCAAAACAAATATTATTTTTAGGAATTAAATTCTTGATTTTTTGGTCATCCTGAACATATAAGACTTTGTACTACTAGACTGGCGCTTTAAGATTTAATATATTAAAATGATTATTTTACTTATAAAATTAAACTACAAATTTTCATACGTGTACATAAAAATAACATAGTAGCATTTCATTTATTAATGATTGATTGAATGTATAGGTTAATTTTATTGGAAGATATATTATACTTAATATGATTGTTAAAAGAGACAGAACTATAAAAAAAAGAGAGACAGAACTCAATAATTTTCAAGGGTAAGCTCACTTGGTTTTAGGAAAATAAATAAAAAGATAGTCCAAATTCAAACCCATGATACAAATACTGTATTGTACAGGTATGTTCAACCGATGCTTACATATAGGGTACAGTTTGACAATTATACAAAGCATGCAATTAATCCATTAAAATTGAAAAATATTGGTGAAACTGTATTATATCTATCAAAATCAATTTATCAATAATTGTTTTTTATATTTTTTAAAATGATATATTAATGATTCAACATTTAACCTCATAATTATTTTTAACAGAGTCAATCATTAAACAATTCTAATAATTGCAAATAAAATATTTATATTTTATAAATTTATTATAAAATATATTAATTAATATATGTTTTAATTAATAAACTACCAATCACATACCAATATTTTGATCAATATGATAACTGCGGGATAAAATATTAATAACATTAGTTCAGACCCCAAATGGACTCTTTCTCCTGTCCTTTAAAACAATGGTATGAAAAATGTCAAAATGCGATTGATTAATGATTAATAGTGTAAAGAAATCCTACACTAACCATGCACTATATGCTATGCTTCTTCAATTTTGAAGCTCTCTGTTGTGTTGTGTTGTGTTCTGCTTCAGCCTGCATCACCATATCGCATATTTTTTTAACTTTTATTTAATTTGTCTCGGAAAAGTTGGTTAGCCATATGGTTTCTTCCCATTTTCTTCTTAAATAAAGGCAATAATATATTTCTTCAAATACATGGTCTCTGGAAATTAGTGTTACTATTTTGTCTTTTACTAATGATAATGAAACAAAAATAAAAAATAAAACAATTAATTTTTTAATTGAGACGACATATTTTTATTGGTGCGAAACATGATTTTGAGATTGCAAATATTTGTTTATCAGAAAATGGGTTTCTTGACTATATAAAGGCTAAGTTACTTTTTGCACCTTAATCATGCCAGATGAACTATAAAGATGTGGGGTTTATATGAATACAGAAACAATTATTAACTAAATTTTTGCTCTCTTTTAAAATCTGAATATCATGTGAATAGTTTTCTCTTCATCGTAGAATTACTTGGAGCTGGAAAAATTAAACAAAATCTTAAGGGTTGAAGTAAGTGAAGCAGAAACAAGGTAGTGCATATAAGTTTGAGTACCCTAATGAAGCAAACCACAAATAACATCAATGTTAATTAAGTTTCGGAGACTCTATGACATCTGAAAAAGAAGATCTACTAAACAATTATGAAAACTGAAACAGATCTAATCTCTTTCACATGTTAGCTGAACATAATTACACAAAATGCAATTCTATAAGAAGAAAAAATAACAATAACAATAACAATTTCTCCTCAAAATAGTACCCTTAGAGGATAAGCTTAATACAATGGTAAGATTGTTCTTTAGTGATCATGATGTCACAAATTCAAATATTGGAATCAATATCTCCGCTTGTTTGTTACGTACATCTACCCTCCTCGTACCTACTAAGTAGGAGCCTCATGCATTGGACCGCCTTTTATCAAATAGTATCCTTTTTATGTTACAACCTTATATGTAGAAAAAGATGATAACATGCACGCATTGTGTTAAACATTAAGCTAGTTCCTTTCATGCCAACACAAAAGCATAGCTATGCAACGACGAAGAATGTAGAATTTTGCTCTTTGCTTCTTCACAAGGTGACTACACTTCTGGCCAAAAGACTTGCAAGGATCACAAGCTTGTTGTTGCTGTTGTTGAATATTTTGGCTTGTATTGATTTCCTTCACTGCCATGAATTGAATGAGTGTGTAATGCTACTTATTTAGACACCATATAGAAGTAAATTAAATATAGTGATAGAAAAACATAGTAGGTTATGCTTCTACTAGTGTATTTATATAACAGAAAGAAGACATGTATTTGGGTAGGGTGCTAGTAATTCTTGGTCTTCTAGATCAAGTATTAAATGTTACTATTGAAATCCACCAGATGTCAGAAGCATATGAAAATAGAATGGGCAATACTGAAAAAAAAGCACCTTATCTACACTTGCACATGTGTAAAGGTAAAATTTTCTCTTTAATTTGATTTGTAATAGGAAGAGAGGTAAGTTGGAAGGGTAAAGAGTATATTGGAAAAAACTACCTTCCAAATGTGAATTCAAAGCTTAATTGCTAAGATAGTTGGAAATTTATAGTTGTATATATATAGCTTATTAAACTAGAGATATTTAGTAAAACTAACTTTAATTATAAGCAACTAAAATTTGAAAAATAATAAAAAGTAATAATAAAGTTTCTTAGTTAGAAATAGCTAATATAATTTTTAAATATTTTGAAGGGTAAAATTGGTAGAAAAATTATTGAAAAATTATTTCATTTTCTAAATGATATATTATGTAGTTTTATGAAAATTAACTTTTAAACATTACAATAGTTTATGAAAGTTACAAACTCTTTTCAATTTTTATTTATCGAACAACTTTAATAGCTTATGTTATGATTAATTATATTGAAAGCTATAAGCTCGCCTTCTTGAACATTGGCAAATTATCATTCAAATCCTCAAGTTAGGACAAGCCTTTCTTCCTAGACTAGATATGTTAAATTTGACAATTAAGTATCTTAGGAAACAGACACCTTGCAGATATATTTATACAGAAAAACTATAAATAACTGAAAGTTATATATTTAAATGGTTATAACCTAATTATGAGTTTTGGTGGATAATCAAGAGAGTATTGAGAAAAAAATATATCAAATGGGTCAAAGCAAACAAAAAATACAATAAAAAACAGAAAACAGAAACTAGCTAATAGGATCACAGTTTATGCAAAGATTATCATCATATATATTTCAGGGTATATATCTGCTGTCTCATAGATTGTGCTACTTCATCTGTCATGGACTTATGATTGGTCAGAAAAAATATATTTAAGTTAAAATTTAATTATTAAATATTTTTCTGACCAATTACAAGCCCATAGCATATGAAGTGACACAAACTATGGGACAGCAGATGTGTTCCCTGTTAGAAATTATAAATTTCTAATTAAGGTGAACATCATATATTTGATACAATGATATCAGCTATTTATTCCGGGGTTATATTATAAGTAATCTAATTACTGACACCCCTTAGATTTCTAAAGGCTAATAACAAATATGGGCTTAATGGGTGGATACCCATGAGGTTAACACATATGGGATAATGAGAACCCATATAAGTTAACATATCAGGAAGGTTATGGTCCCCAATACACCAAATCAAAATTTAGTTTTCTCCTCTCCCCATCAGAGTGAAAACGCAAGTCCCAAGAGGAATAAAGGATTTGGTTGAGGAAGGCCATCTTACCACAAAACCTCTTTCAGAAACGTAGATCAAATAAACACATCCAGGAACATGGATTCGGGTATGACACTGCACCCTTTGATTCATATATGTGCGTGAGAATCATTAAATTCAAGATCCTATGATATTTCACTAATCATAAAGAATTTCTATCATTCCCAGGATAGCGATACATTAATCACTTTCAAGCATTACTATTTCATAGAAATATCATTGGTCTATGAGTAAGTAAGAATTCTAGGATTAAAGGCTAATGTTTCATTCGGTACTAACCCTTGTAAACCATGACATGATTATTTTTTGTTGATGATGCATGCACATGTTGTAAATTACAGTTATTATCACCATTGTAATTATGGCTGAGTTGGAGAAATGTAATTGAAATGATTGTAATTACTATGTTGATACAATTGTGGAAACAACCAAACCAATCATGGTTGCATTACATTGGGAAAATGTGTTCAACGCAAATGTATAATTATGACCATGGTGTTGTTGCACTCTCCAACCAATCACTATTATAATGAGTAGGATATTTTTTGTCCTTCATGTTTTTTTACATGATAATGTTATGCCTTGTAAAATAATTGTGAGAGAATAAAGTATTTTATAGTATAAGGAATAAGTTATCTCTTACAACCACTAAAGTCACGACCTGTGTCCTATTTAATCATTTCTATAAAAATATTTTTAAAACTAAACAAAATAGTACATATGTCATACTTTTATTGGCTGAAGGAGATAAATTATTTACTTATATAAAGAAATACTTTATTATCTTATTGTATTTATATTATCTATCTATTTACAATATTTTTTTCACATTGATAAAGAGATTCTACAAAATTTTATATTAATTGTCAATTGCATAGAACAACCTTTACATTTTATTCCAATTTAAAACTAATTATATATAATATCTAGCGCACATAAACAAGTTTCTATTTATTAGATTTTATCATGTAAAAATACAAATAAAAGAAATATTTTTTCTTCTGCTAATTATACTTTGGTTAGTATGATGTACTCAATTATATGCCCTGCATCCAATGTCAAATTTTCCCTGTGGAAGTTCACAAGTGACATGACATTAGTTGAAATTTTATCACGTGAAAAACACATAAAAAATCAATTTTTATCTAAATATTGTTAGTGGAAAGTTGTATATATAATTAATATATTATCTATCATTAATTTTAATTATTTTTATCTAAGAGTCCATAATTATTAAATATGAATAGTAAGTAATACTATAATATTATAAAAAACTCTTATACGTCTGTGCACATATTTTTTAGTTGAGCTTTCTGTTTTGTTTCATGAAGTTAACATCTTAATTAAGCATGTCTCCCCTTTGCGTGTGGGTCTTATCTTGTGCTAATACTATCTTTGGTCACTTTTTTGTGTGTGAGGATAATTTTTGTTTGTGAAGGGTCATATAACTCAACTAAAGTATATCCTAGCTATCTTTGAAGATATAAGAAAATCACAAGTATTGTTATTTGCCTACCACCTTTATACTTCTGGTTTCACACCCATAATTTTATCATGTAAGAGAACATTTTCTTGAGCTAGATAAGCTCTAATCCTATTTAGTGTTTAATGGGTCATGTGATATTAACATGTATAAGAAAATAGGATAAGTTATGAACTTGATAAGCTCTTATCCTATTCTAGTTTAATGGGCATAAAGTGATATGAGCTTATTAGCAAATAAGATATTTTGTACTACTAATGGTATCTCCTCACCTTTTTGGGTAAAGAATTAATCACTTTCGAGATTCGTGAGTGTCACTCTCAAGAATAGAATCATCGACCTTGGAGATCCAGTGGGGCCTTACACCACTAGACAACACCTTGTTGGTAAGAGGTTGACAAACTTATCCTACCTGGTGTTTAATGGAATCATGTGATATGAAGTTATAAGAAAATGGATAAGATATATTCATATCTTATCAGGTATTTATCGAGCATAAGATAATCCACCATATAATATTGTGTTATCATTTAGTTATGTGGAAAAGACAATATATCCCAGAAAACATTAATCATTGGTTTATTGGCTTGATTCTAATCATGGATTTTGAAGTATTTTAAATATGAAAGAAAACTGTACATGCAGATACTTAAAAGATCTTAATAGGGTATCCTAAGCTCTTGTTCACAGACTCTCTTGCTCAAAGAAATCTTTATAGCAAAAGTGCAAAAGTGGTTGCTTACAAAGCTTTTCCCAAGGCATTCTACCCAACTTGCAAATCAATATCAAAATGAAATTTTGTGCAAGCCATTTACTCAAGTGCCAAAGAAAATAACTCAAGATGAGGGCAATAGATTTGTAAGGATGAGGGAGAATGATATATTGCGTGATTTGCTCAAGAAAGTAAGAGACAAGTCTTCAAAACAAGATTAAAATGAAGATTTTGTCACTTTCTACATGAAGTTTAAGCAAAAAACGGTGTTTAGGAAATAACCATGAACACCAAGTGTGGAAATCCACTTTTATATACTACAACCTTAGTTTTTTTTCTTTCAAGTTCTTGGATATTCTTTTTCAAAACTGCCTAGCCATTACTTACCCTGGTTCACCCTCAATCACCATGGCTCAGTAACAGTTTTTCCATCAAGAGCTCAATCTAGCTCCTGCTTTTGAACTTGGCCAGAAAAAATGTCAATGCCAAGATGAACTACATAACCTTGGTGTCTATATCTATACAATCAAGTCTACATATGCATCAAGTCCCTCAGTGACAAGGCACTGCTTGAGCTTGTTCAATGCTCGGCTCTCCAACTGTCGGACCCTCTCCTTAGTCAAACCAAATACCTTTCCAATATCGGACAATGATTTCTCATGACCATCCTCAATGCCGAATCTTAGCCTTATTATCCTCCTTTCTTTTGGGCTTAAGATGCTTAAGATGTTGCTTACATGCCTCCTCATAAGCAGTTTTGAAACACTAACATCTGGGATCTCGAATGCAGAGTCTGCAGTAATCTCCTGCAATTATAAGAAATCTGTTGTTAACTCTTGTAATTGGGTCATTCAAAACATTTGTAATTTTATGTTGCCTAAACATTTGGAGATCAATTTAACATAATTTACAAGACCAAATTTGTATGACAATAGATTAAAGCTTTGTTTGACAACTAACTTATAGCCATGTAACTGGCTGATTGAATTAGTGTTGTTTGGAAAAATTAGCCTCAATTAGCTGAAATTTGTTAAATGGTATATTTGGTTGGAGGTAAAAATTGTCATTCGCAAACAATTAAAAGGCAAAAATGAGAAATGAATTATTGGTAGCTTTTAAAAGCTACAATCTTTCTTTACTTTTAGTTCATCAAATAGCTCTACAAGTTTTTGACCAGGTTAATAAGCGATAAGCTTGTCATGCCAAACACACACTAAGTACAGTGTTGGAATCACATTGCAGGGTTACTAACATCGTAACACAACAGCTGCAAACAAATATCGGAAATATGACTAAGATTTTTTAATGTTCCAGATCCACCTTCCTAAAACAAATAACTATTTCAATCAATGCAATAGAATTTTGGACTGTCAGTAGTAGTCTCCATAGGTCAAGAAAAGCAAGCATATCAGAGGTACATATTAACACAAATTTAAATGGTCCAACATTAGTAAGGAATGGAAAACGGTTAGTGACTTGAGTCTGATCACCCACTTGTAACACGTTTCTAGGATGTTCAAGGTCTAGTCTAATTCACCCTAAGGTTAACCTCAAACCAAATTTCATAGTTCACAAACCATAGCTCCCTAGTCCTTTAAATCCTACTAATAACATAGTGGTTCAGAAACTAAATTTCAGGTGTATATACAGATTAGTGCAGTTTGCTCTCAAAATCCTGAACCAAGACAGTCAGTGAAGAAACAAACTGAACCAACTGATTTCATGTAACTAACTTATCTATAAGTGTTGTCATCTGACCTACCATCATACACAACAGAATACTAAGTACACAAATTTGCGAAGATTCTTGCAGTCAAATATATTTCGGCTCTCTTCAATATATTTCCCCCAATTTGTCTGGACAATTAACACCATAAGCAAAAGACTCCGTAAAGACACTAGCCAATTTAAAATGGGAAGCTTAATAACCTCCAGATGTTCTAAACATTCTATATATTAACACAGCTTTCATTTTCACTGTATAGAACAAAGGAATTATACCATATCAGGGGGTAAATCATATTTATTTGAAACCCTACCTGGAAAGTTGTATCTTGGTCTGCCCACACAGTTTGCTGCATTGAAAGTGGAATTCTTGCAGAAAAGAGCAAATTTTCCAACTTGTTTACTGTAATTCCTACCCTTTCTGCTAATTCTTTTTTGGTTGGACGAAGATTGCCTTCATGAATGCACAATTTCTTTGCTTCAATGACCTTGCCCAAAAGGGTATATAAATTCTCCTGGAAATAAAACACTAGTTCCTGTTACAACTATAGAGTAGATACTTGCTTTATAAATAACTTCATTTTTCATTCTTTGTCAACATATGACAATTTCATTAATAATAACACTTCAGTAATAGGAAGCTTTAATTTAGCTAACTAGGTTAGAGAAATAAACATATTGTTCTTACCGGCAGACGGATTGTCCTGGAATGTAGAAATATGGCCTTCCTTATTGTTTGTCTTACCCACCAGTATGCATAAGTACCAAACCGGCAACCGGCTTGGGGTTTAAACCTCTCCACACTCTTCATAAGACCCATACTTCCTTCCTATAACAGCACCAGGAAGGAAAGTTAAAAAATTTAGCTACTAATTACATTATTAAGATAATGATTGCAACAGTTCTGAAAAGAAATATTATTAGAGAGCCTTTAACCAAAGCTTTTCTGCTTTCCACAATTACAGCTTCAACTTTAGCTAGACATCTATTCTAGGGTTCTTCTTTGTATAGAAATAAAGTAGATATGCAGAGAGACTGGCATGCTTTGTTGCATGACTCTTTTGCTTAGCTTCTAGATTTTTCTTTTGTTCTTATAAGGAATTCTTATCCTCCTGTAATATTCTCCCTTCTTTTCTAATAATGTTTCTTTTGTATAAAATAAGTAAATGAAATAGACCACATACATGGCAAACTAAATTAACAGTAACAGTGCAATAATAATGAAATAGAAATAGACTTTTCTGGTGGGGAACAGAGACTTTTGATTTCTCAGAAGCTACCTGCAATAAGTCTTGAAGGCTGAGACCACGCCCCAGATAATTTTTAGCAATATGAACTACCATGCGTAAGTTGGCCGTAATCAACTTTTCTCTACTTCTGTTACCACAATCAAGCCGTGTCTGCAATGCTGGACAGCTAAGGCCGACACCCTCAGCCCATTCAGCCAAAGTTGGTTGCCTCTCGAGATGAGATTGAAGTTTCATCTTTACTTCTTCCAATCTTAATAAATCCTGTTACATATTGCACATTAAGGCAAAACTAGAAGAGCATTAATACATTATACTATGTGTTTAACGAAGTATCGAATTCCAAGCAACACCTGTAGCTGAGAAATCAATTGTGACTCTTCCTCAACAGTCAAAAGTTGCTTTGTTTCAGGACCCCACAAGAACAAGCGCAGGGGATCGTTTTGATTAAACCCCTCCTTTGTCGTCTTTTCTACACGTAACCTTCCCTGTGCATCTGACTTTCTTGCAAGGTAACTTTCTTCGTCGAGAACTTTTGACTTTGGTACCTTCCTTTGTTTGGATTGTCTTTCCAGAAGCCGTGTTGACCTCACAACTTTATTCTTTCCAAGTGAACAGTTGGCCAAGCTTGTGGAGGCCATACTGAAGGCAATATTTGAGGCACTATTCTAAGAACATATTATCCCATAAACAGGAAAATGAATTAAGGATGTCAGTTACCCACAAAGAAAGAACTAACCTAAAAGGAAGTGAATTAGCATCATGAGCTATAACTGATTTCAACTCTTTAGCTACCAAAGCTGCTTGTTTTGAGGCTGACAAAGCTTGCTTGGCAAGAGAAACTGCATCAGACTTAAGACCATGTGCAGGCCCGTCTGAATCAATAGTGACAGGCTGTGGAGTAGAAGAAGCAGTGATTTCCTGTCTCGGTGAGGAAGTCAATCTGCAGAAGATCATAGATGCACCTTATAAGAAGACAACTTTAGATGTGCATAATTTCAAATTAGCAATTACAAATTAGCAATTACAAATGATAAAATTAACATGAATACAATTCTGTTTATCTCACATGTTCTGTAAATGAGAACGGAGATGCAACTGCTGCATAAAGTCATGCACAAATGGATCTGTATCGCCAATGTTATCCTTTTCATGAACTGAAGCCATATCCACCTGCCTTGTATTTAATGTGGCCTATACTAACAAAGGGGAGAATAATTGATTATATGTACAGAAAAAAGGGATCAATCATTACATGCTACAAAACTTAAAGGGTGGTCGTGGAAAATTATAAAGGATTTTGTTGGGTACTACCAAGGGTATCCCCTCACCCTTTTTGATAAGGAACTAATCCCTTTCGGGGTGCGTGGTTGTCCCTCCTAACAAGTGTCTCTTCCAAGAATCGAACTCTTGACCTTTTGGTCATCCTGGGGATCTAGCGGGGCCTTACACCACTAGACCAACACTAGGGAAAAATTGTCCATCCTAATAAAGGATTTGATTACATGCACTTAAAGAGTGGAATCTTATGATCAAATTTTGAACCTGGGATGTCTTGTCTTCCTTATACATATGCAGTAGGGGCCTATACTCATCGTGCTGCTCTTGTAAAAGAACCGAGGTGGGAAAATTCCTGGCTGCAAAACTAGAAGACCTAGATGTGACTGCGAGAGTAGCTTGTTCATGAAGCATTGAAACTGCAGACAGTAACAGTTTTTCAACTCAGACAAAAAGGTGAAAATAACTACTTTAAGAACATAGGAAATTTAATTTGAAAAGAAGGAGTAAATGAAAACCCACAAATTAACAAAGAACAAACAACAGAATGGTAAAAATAGGATGTACTGGAAGCAGAAGAGTGAAAGTTTGCATACATGATAGCTTGAGACATAAATCTCTAAAACCCCTACTTAATTTAAGTGCCATTTGGAAGAGCTTATGAGAAACCTTAGCTAGTGAAAACAGCTTATAAAATATAAATTTTTGAAAGTAGCTTATGCGTGTATTTGGTATGACAAACTTATAGCTTATTGACTCATTCGAAGAGCTTGCACTGCTGTTCGATAAACAAAAAATAAAGGGAGATTATAGTTTTTATGAGCTAGCTTATGGAAAGTTACTTCCAAAAGCTTTCAG
Organism: Lupinus angustifolius; assembly: GCF_001865875.1. Classification (NCBI taxonomy): domain Eukaryota; kingdom Viridiplantae; phylum Streptophyta; class Magnoliopsida; order Fabales; family Fabaceae; genus Lupinus; species Lupinus angustifolius. Next base: position 2,429,570 of record NC_032027.1, read on the forward strand.
TTCTTTCAATAATCAATGTCTCGTTCTTGCCACGTCATTTTTCAACAAATACCAAATTTTTCTCCCAACCCAGTATAACATTACATGTCCTTTGAAGTCATCAAACAAATTTCAGCTAATTGCACAAATAATTTTGCCAAACACCTCTAAGTTTTCAACTATAGCTAATTTTACAGCTATAAGCTAGTTTCTTCAAAGAGAGACTATAACCATCATATAAGCTCTTTTTAGCTTATAACTTATGAGTTTCCTATAAGTTGTTTACCCAATAACCCAAACCCGCCAAATGAGCCTATCATATAAGCTTCTAAAAAAGCTCTTTTAAATTATCGAACAAGCGCTTAATTAAGCTGATTAAAAACGCGCCCTTAAACTATGTTAAGCAAGGGAGATAAGAGCAAAGAGTTATATGTAAAAAAAGAGAAATTGATGAATAATACCTGAAGGGGAAGAAGATGAAGGAAGTGTTGTTGAAGAAGGAGAAGAAAGAGGAAAGAGTGGAGATGAACGAAACATAGAATTTGCAGATTCCATGGTTCAATTACATACACACTATAATCTCTACAAAATAAACATAAACATTACTAGTTCACTCTTTCAACCAAGGAATTGTAGATAACAACATAGATATTATTATTATAGCAAAATATAAATAAACCTATTATTCCACACCTCAAGTTTCTTAACTATTTTGTTCTTACAAAATAAAAAAGATCATAAAAACGTAAATGGGTCACTCATACCACTTCGGGTCCTAAAGCCCAGTTCTTCATTACTATAGTTCTCTTTTGCATTAATAAGAATAGCTGTTATTATGGGTAAGGAACTAATCATTTAACTTATGTAATTGTTACTCTTATAAATTAAATTATTGATATTTTGATCTTTTTGACATCTATTATTATATCATTAGATGAATACATTATTAGTTCATCATGAGTAACAATCATAAATTTAATTTTAGATAAACAAGGGAATGCAAGTTAAAATACAGATTAAATGTGTTGGAGAAATGAATATGAATATAAAAAATACAACCACAACTAAGTATCAATTTTACTAAGAACTTTTATTTATATATATATATATAGATCAAACAATAATCATAATACTTATATATGTATAAATAGTAGTGATAAAATTAGAATATTTGAGTACTATATCAACACAATTACCTTTTTCCTTTTAACTTTTTTTGAATACATAAAAATTAAAATCAATAAATAAAAAATATATGCATAGAATAGTATTTTCTCATTATATATTGATATAGATGTTTTTAGGGATTAAATATTTTTTATCATCTATCTATTTTATCAATTTGTTATTTAACTATTTTGCCCATCATTTTTTGAAATGATCTAATTTCATCATTCCATCATAATGTTAATTTTGTAAGACTGAGATTGTAACTAAAAGGGGTGAATTAGTTGACTTAAAAGTATGACCAATTTTTCTGCAAAATCAAGAGTTAAGTGCAGCGAAAAAAATTATGTAGAAAATTAACAAGTAAAAATCAAGAGATAAAGGACAAGAGAGTACACCGACATTTTATACTGGTTCACATTCTTGTCCAACGAATGCTACATGCAATACTCTTGCAGCACAAGAGATTTCTTCACTAAATATTATGAGTTGTAATTACAATATTTCACTCTGAGACCTCTATGTACCTTACTCACTCACTAATACTTATGTCACTCATGGAAAATGCTCTTTCCAAGTGACTATATACCCTTTCTTATCACACCCTTGTGAAAGAAAGAATTTTGCAATGTCAATGAAGAATTTACAACAATGGCAGGATTACCTTTACAAGTTTGGAATATAATATCATTTGCAATTCGATAACTCTTTGTATACTAAGTAATAATGCTCTTATAAGTTTGTAAAACTTTGAAACACTTTACTTCAAGCAACTCAGAAAATTCACTTTGAAAGTTTAAGAACAAGTTGCAAAAAGTGCAGAAAATATTTCAGAGAATTTTCAGAATTATGTTTGAAAGTTTGTGAGAAGATTGTGTAAGAGTTATGATTTGATTCTGATTTTCAATGTCTTTAATAGGTTTTCCAACCAGCCATAACACCTTTTTGAAATGATAGAAATTGATTGGAATGAAATCATTTCGTTTGGGATGAAAACCATTCATTTTGAAATATTAAAATCGATGCAACAACTCTCAGTAATCGATTACAACCTTGAGTAATCGATTACCCAAAGTCTCTGTCCAACTGGGCATCTAAAATTTAATTAGAGTAATCGATTACAGCCTTGAGTAATCGATTACTCATCTTTGCTAAAACTGAGTAATATGTTACTTACATACAGTAATCGATTACTTTGCACAGTTTTTGTTAGGTAACTGGTTTTCTCACTTATGTAACCTGTTACTTAGATACAGTAACATGTTATTGAAACACTTTACTTCAAGCAACTCAGAAAATTCACTTTGAAAGTTTAAGAACAAGTTGCAAAAAGTGCAGAAAATATTTCAGAGAATTTTCAGAATTATGTTTGAAAGTTTGTGAGAAGATTGTGTAAGAGTTATGATTTGATTCTGATTTTCAATGTCTTTAATAGGTTTTCCAACCAGCCATAACACCTTTTTGAAATGATAGAAATTGATTGGAATGAAATCATTTCGTTTGGGATGAAAACCATTCATTTTGAAATATTAAAATCGATGCAACAACTCTCAGTAATCGATTACAACCTTGAGTAATCGATTACCCAAAGTCTCTGTCCAACTGGGCATCTAAAATTTAATTAGAGTAATCGATTACAGCCTTGAGTAATCGATTACTCATCTTTGCTAAAACTGAGTAATATGTTACTTACATACAGTAATCGATTACTTTGCACAGTTTTTGTTAGGTAACTGGTTTTCTCACTTATGTAACCTGTTACTTAGATACAGTAACCTGTTACACACTATTTTTGAAAATTGTTTTGTTTATACTTGAAGTGTTTCAATTTTCTTAGAAAATAGTTTGAGCATTACTACTATTGTATATTCGAGTGTATAGGATAGAAGTATGACTGACAATGAACCGAACCAACTCGGTATTCATTCGAAACTCGATTTGTTATTTAGCTCGATAAACTTGGTTTATGAACCAAGTGAGCTGAACTTGAGCTGGAAATTGAGCTCGTTAAATAAATGAGCCGAACTTGAGTTAGATATAGTTCGACTCGTTAGGTTCATGAGCTAGCTCGATAGATTTATATATATATAAACTAATTTTTATATTTATTATATCTCATACATTATTATTTATATTTATTGTTATTATATATATATATATATAACCTTTTTCAAGTATTCTTCAATTTTTAATTAATTATTTGAGTTGTCCAAATGAACTATTCGAAATGAACTGAATAGTTCGCAAACTTTAATCGAGCCGAATTCGAGCTAAAAAAATAACTCGTATCGAACTCGAGTCGAGTTTCGAACTGAGTCAATCCTTATCGAGCTGAACTCTGGTTCGACTCATTTCCAGCCCTATATAGAAGTACTTATTTAGACTTAGACTAATTTGTCTTGAAGCTTTATCTTCTTTGTCTTCATAAGTATTTTTCCTTTTCTTCTTTTTAGTGATGTTGATATCTTCATCAAAACCGTGTCAATGTCAGGAGCAAAGATCTTCTTCACAAATTTAACTTAAGTAAAGGAAAATGATATCACTTAATATTAGTAAGAAAAATATTTCATTATTAAACTTTTAGTTTTAATATATTTTTTCAATCAATTATAACAAATGACATATATAATAACACAATTTTAGTGAGAAAACAAATATATTCTTAATAATATGATTTTGTTATGAATAAGGAGATTTATAAAAAGATTTGATAGAACAATATATCATTACTACTAAGTACATTATTTCGAGAATATTTTTCCTTCCGTTTTTTCTGGATTCCATTGTCCTAGAATACCATGAAAACAATAGGAGGATTGACCCTATTTCCCTATCTTCTCCACCCAATCACATAGTAAGGAGAAAGAATAAATAATACTTCATCCATTCCTAACTAACACCATTGTAATCAAATAACAAAATTAGATTTATTTTAAAAATTAAAAGACTAAAATAAAATAATGATAAATTCAACATTCATAAATAGATAAAGGATCAAAAGTATACTAAGCATATTTTTTCCTTTAAATTTGTTTTTAACAATTTTAGATCCTTCGATGATATATATCAATCCATAATTAAGTTTCCAAAATTATTCATCATTCCATCATAAGGTCCAAACTAACACCATTGTAATCAAATAAAAAAATTAGATTTATTTTAAAAATTAAAAGACTAAAATAAAATAATGATAAATTCAACATTCGTAAATAGATAAAGGATCATATTTTTTCCTTTAAATTTGTTTTCAACAACTTTAGATCCTTCGATGATATATATCAATCCATAATTAAATTTTTAAAATTAATCATCATTCCATCATAAGGTCCCTACTCATCTCCATCAAATATTGAGGATAGTTTCTGATATTTGTTCTTGGTTAATTCGGGACTGAATCATTGAGATCAAATTTGTTGTTCGAAAAGCTAATCACGTGACTGACTATATAATTAGACTTGATTCTTATTCTTCAGATGTGTTCAGGATCTAAGATATGGCTCCTGCGAATTGTCAACATTTTCTTCATCAGTATCTATATCCTGTATTTTAGTTTCTCTTTTGGGTTGTTTTTTGTTTCTTTTGTACTTCGGATGGACCAAAAAAAACTCCAAAAACTAACAAAGCCTCCATACTAATAAAGAGGAAAACAAACTTGTATAAAATAGCCATCCACCTTAACTACTTCAATTTTTAATACTTTGTATAAAATGCGGTTTCTTCCACAAATCATTCAAAAATGCCACTGGGACTATACACTGTGTCAGCATACCCATATTTATAATTAAAAATAAAATAAAATGATTGGATAAAATAACCACCCAAGATATGGGCTCAGTGTTGTTCTATGTAATTTGCACACTGAAAAATTACACACCATTGTTACATTGAATAATGGTATGCTAAAAATATGTTAATGTTTATTTAGTAAAATATCAACATTTTGAAACCATGTTCTTAGTACATTAACCAATTTTTGACACATTCATCAACCTATGTAACAATGGTGTGATATTTCTTTGTGTAAAAGATTTTTTTCCCATATAAATTAAATCCTTAACAAGGAATATTGTAGAGGTTGAAAATGGTGTGCTCTCAAAATCAATCATGACTCTAATGCTTACTTCCAAAGCTCCTAGACCACCATTCCTTCTTTCTTGACTCACTTGAAGCTTTATCTGAATCAACAAGTTAATATTTCAATTGTGTTAAATTTGAAACTAGTGATTGAAAACATTAGGAAGCTTGTTTTGGAAAACCAAAATTTGTTAGAAGTACCTCCTCTAGGGTGGATAGAATTGTAATGCACCTCTGCCCAAAAACTTAGGAAAATCACTGCAATAAACAAACATATTAGTCAAGTTGATTATAGGATAGAAGAATAATAAGAGTAGCCTAGTACATGAGACTCCCACCTAGTGGAGTCCAGAACACCATGAAGTGAAGAAATTGTTCCCAGGATTTAAAATCATGAACTTTAGGCCACAAGACAAGCAATGTTACCATTTTGCCGAGGCTTGCCCTCATTATAGGATAGCACAATATATAAGTATAATTACAACTGCTTAATGTAATTGGAGCTCAGTTTATACATGCTCATGTGCATAATTACATGATGATATTCCCATACAATGAATCTATACGTTAATCAGATGGATACCAACACTAACGATCACAAGAATGGAAATTTTATTCAAACATTTCGACAATTAAGTTCCAGATTTCCATAATAGAAACTTGTACAATAGCTGTATAATCATTCAGAATCGTTGCATCTAGTGAAGGAATAATTGCTTATAATTTAACCAAAAAATGGTCAAAATGGAATAATACATGAAGAAAAACAAGACAATTAAAGAGAGCAAAAAAGGACGGCTCAGAGCACGAGGCTCTCACTTAGTGTGGTCTAGGGAGGGTAGATATACGATTATATGCAGCCTTACCCCGCAAGCGGATAGTGGTTGTTTCCAGGAAAACAATTAAAGAGAGTAAGAGACTAAAAGGGGGAAAATGAAAAGTTAGAGTAGATGAAAAAAGTGCTCCTATCAGAGGGGAAAACCAGCATCTATTTGGTCTCAGATAAGTTGAAAAATTGGCCATGACCAAGTTATAACATAAATCATATCATCAGAATAATCACAAGGAAAACCAACCTCTTTTCGGCTTCTCAAAATTTGGAAGAATCTCTATGCAACAGGTGTCCTTGAAAGAAGTCATCACAAATATCTTCACACCATACTGGAGGAAAAAGGATTATAAAAAATCCAAATATCTTAAAATAAGTAGAAGGCTAATATTCCATAGCGAATTCCAGAGATTGTTCTAAACTAAGCAAATGAAACAGAACATGAATAAGTGTTGAAAATGTGATTCAGGGGAAATTAAAAAGGGGAGAGGGCCTTAACAAACTTTGATATACAAGAACTTAAATTCTTGATTTTGTTATTTTAAATATTATAAACCTGTATGAAAGATTCTATTTATTATCACACTTGCAATAGTATGAGTATGACGTTTAAAACTATTACAACATACAACAACTTGTGGAATTGTTAAGCAGACACAACATTTTGATTGTCCACACATAATGGTTAAGAACAAAGCAAAGAACCAAACTTGAAGATTTAAAACCATGGCCTGGGAAGTTAAACGGTCATGTATTGATTGATTAATTTTCTAGATGTTTGGAAAAAAATATAGCAGATAAAAAGGAAGGCCTAGTGCATGAGGCTCCCACTTAGCGGGATTTAGGGAAGGTAGATATATGCAGCCTTACCCAGTAGAGATGTTGTTTCTAGGATTTAAACTCTTGACCTCATGGTCACTAAGTAACAACCTTACCATTGTGCCATACAAGTGCTACAAAAAGTTATATGGGAGAGTAATTAAGTTTCAAAAACCATACCTTATCAGCAGTTGCTTGAAGAGTGACATGATCACCCCATTCTCCACTCCTAGTTTCATTTCCAGTGAAAGTAAATTGACTATTAGTTAGCCAAAACGGAATTGCACACACACGAACAGCAAGATAGAGAAAGAGATATTATTACTTAGACATCTTCGCCAAGTAGTCATCATATTCCATGGGAACATATCCATCATAAATCTCGGGATTAGATTTGAGCTGTGGATTAAAATATCATTTAACTTAATCAGGATCCAAGGATAATTGCAAGAAAGAAGAGCATATAGGCAAGCATTAAAAATAGTCCACTACACAATAAACCTGGTTCACAACTTGTCGTCTCACAAACTTGTGGCGATCAGGTGCATTATACAATTGATCGGAGAGTGCACGGAACTGGGGAGAAATCAACATAAAAGAAGTGTGTTACGAAATCTACTCTAAATATACTGAGATACTTCTGAAAAATATAAATCATTATTATGTGATTAGGAAAGTCTTCTAGATCCAGTTAAGTGAGCAGTTACTTATAGTTCAACAAATGTAGAGGGCATAAGTGTTGCCTGCTCAACATCTCGGGGACTATATGCTTGAAAATTAAGAGAGGAAATGGAGATTATGAACAACAGGGGCAAGCCTTATTTAAGAAAATGATGTGGAGGAAAATAACTAGGAAACAATGGCGACTTCCGAAGTGTCGAAAACCTTGAAAACGAGTTCAGAATGTGGAAAACAAACTCCAACTCGAAAAATTATAAGTACAGGTCTGCCCTAAATTCCTAATCACACAATCATAATTTATATTTCTAAAGTTATGATAAATAACTTTTGAAGTCTACTCTGCCACTTGGCTAAACTAAAGGAGTGAATATTTAAGGCAACAAACCTGACAATTACCATCACCTTCTACCTTGTGCTCCACAAAGTCATATAACTGCAATCTGTTAAAAAAAATTGCAAAGCATAATTTGGCATGTTGATTTTTTTATAAAATAAATGATTTTTCAAGCAGCCTAATATAAGTACAAACTAATGAAGGATAAAATAGTCCACATTGGAGCCCATCCTACAACAATAGCTGAAAATTAAATGGAACAGAGAAACAAAAACAAAAGGAAATAGCAATTATTCAGTTACTGGACAAAAACAATACATGTCTCTTAGCAGCAGTTACATTAAGTTTCTCAAAGAAAGATAATTGTTTATGACTAATACCTATCCTGAAGTCTTTGATGATCTGATGTTGCTTCATCAATTGAAGGAATTTCTCCGTTAATTTTCGGAACATGCTACACAAGTCATACAATACAACTGATCAAAGGAAATGAACTCATAGTCCAATACACAAAGCTGTAGGTTGAAAATAAAGGGTCCAAATTCATCATAGAAAAAAATAAGATAATAACATACAGCAATTGTAAAACCAGGTGCTTGGACAAAACCATGATGTTAATGTTAGAAAACTAAAGAATTTCAGTATCTCTTTTGTTCGACTGCGCCAAAAAATGACCACTGTCTATCATCAGAGTAGATGATTTAAACCAGTAGTTTCATTCATTACTGTACATGAATTATTGACAAACTGTAGGAGCAACTGTTTTGCAAGCTGATTACTTGTAATTATAAAAAATTTGACATGGTGAATTAACTATTTGGTACCTAACTGACAATTAAAAGTTCCAAAGTGTATCTATTTAGAGCTTCAATATCTAGTCCGAAAAGGAATCTATAGAAGCAGATGAGGCTAAACATACAGGGATTGGTGTCATGTCACTGAATCTCCTCCCTACTTCATCATCATGTGTAGAATTATCAGTTAGCTCTGATGAGGATTCCCCTGTTTCACCGGGACTAGAAGGTTCTACGTCATCAATTCCTTTTTGTTCATATTCATGACCTGCGTGCATAAAATATTTGATTGCAATCATTGAATTAACCAACATCCACTAAAAAGATAAATTCCAAGTATAGAAAAGAAAAAAACAGTTTATTTCTTTAATGATACCTCCTGAACAATAATTCCCCATTGCAGAGTTATGCAAATCATATGCAGGCTTAGTCTGAGGAGCATGGAACTGTCCTTCACCTTCCTGTACATTCCTCGAACGTTCATCAATCTCTAGCTGTGAAAACTCTTCTTGAAGAGTACGAGCAATAATCTCATCATTCTCTACATCGTTCGAATCATTTTCATGATGGTTCTGGAAATAGGGTCCATTATAGATGTCACTATTATCATCTTGATCTATGTTGTTATAGTATTCAGTACTATAACTAGGGTCACCATTGAGAATATGAAGACCCCACTGAATAACATCTGATTGATCAAAGAAAACCATCTCTAAGCACTAAACTTGACAAGGAATCTGAAACCTTCGGAAAACGTTGAATGATTCCACAACAGCAAGAATATACCTGCACAAGTACACTGTAATGAGGATCGCAGCATCAAATGTAACTAAGACAAAGACATGCAGCTAATCAGTAAGAAATCATAACATAGAACACAGTTGTAAGATATTTCAAAGTCACCATCAAGTATTGAAGGTGTCGATGCAAATCTTAGGATGTAAATCCTCAAGTAGAGGATAGATACCTGTTTCAATAAAAGAAACAAAACGGCAACTTGTCCCTCTGGTAAAATTTCTTGAACTTCATCAAAGCAATAATAGTTTTGACATTAAAAAATATATCATATAACCATTCATATGCCCTATATTTGATCCTTTATATTATAGGCTTTTTCGCTCTCCAACATTTTTGTGCTTCAAAATTCAAACATAACATGGTAATCCACACTAAACTTTGATTTGTTGAGAATATCCATTGACATTCACAAACACAATCTAAATGTTGCATCGTGGTTGGCAAAAGAGGCTACCTTTCAGACATGTGGATGAATGAGAGGTAAGCTAATAAACAATCACCTAGTTGTATTACAGGAGTTTCCTAATTCAGAAACTTCCTTTCTCTAAACGACACGGATTGAGAAAAATAAAAACAAACAGACTTCAAGAGAGTATACTCAGCCCTCAACCCCGCTGATCTTTCCTCCTTAAAAAAGCACCCAAGTGAAAGCATTCCCCACAGTCCAATTCCATTATAATCCATTAGTATCGTATACTCATCCTAGGAAGCTACCTAATCTACAACATCTCCTGTTTTTGTCAATAAGAGTTACCTATTAGAACTTGTAACAATAGTCATTCGGCACAGACATAACAGAATCTCACAAAATGTTTCTATTCTTTGATTCCACCCTCTTTAGAAGAACAAAAATATCTCTTTTCAACCTCATGACATGTCTGGATAAATTTATAAAATATACCAAACATAAATAGAATTGAACTTTTTCTGTCTTCTGTTCTAATCTAACATGTTTATTGAACACTGCCTAAATAATAATTCATTTCAACACCATCCAAAATTATTACATCATGTAAAAGAGAGAAGTAGAAACCATCAAGCATCTACTTCATTCATCATTTTTTAGATGAATCAAATAATACTTTGGAGATTAACACTTACACCAATCCAAAAAAACAAAGCCACCCCACAAATGATCCACAAGAAAAGTTTCCAACTTCAAATACAAAACACCAACTGATCACTAATTCAATACCATGCATAGAACCAAATATTGATAAAAAATAAAATTTTGAACATCAAAATCAAATGAATTAATAACAAAATTAAACAATAGTTGAGAAATCACCCACCTTTGATACAACAATAGCTTAGTTCAGAAATGAGTTCTAGTTTGATGGTGTTATTGAAGAGAAATGAGAAGAATAACAGAGGATAAGGCACGAAATGCAAAAGATGAATGAATGAATGGAAATGAATGAAATGATGCAGTGAAATGAATGTAAGGAAGAAAATAAAGAGAGAAAAAAGGCGCAATTCAATTCACGCGCGCTTTATATACATTCTGCCACGCCAGTATTAAAGTTCCAATACGGCAATACCACCTTTGTAAAATGGAGAAAATGCTGTCATGCTATTGGTTCAATCAAAACATTTCATAATTTTAATTTATAATTGAAAAATGATATATTCTCTTCCTAAATCATCATGTCTATAGGAAAATGACATAGGTCACAAGGCGAGTATAAGGATTTACTAATGATGGGTTTACAAGCGACATGTGTCACTTTCTCGTGAGTATGATGATTAATAGGATAATATAACATTACTTTTTAACAAAATTATATTAACTGCTTATGTAGAAAAATTTATATAAACTCTATATTATTTATTATTCATTTACATTACTTATATTTAAGAATCGGTAATAACTCTAATAAAATATGAATGGTAGATAATGTATTAACAACTATTCTTACATTGTATTATTGCATATGTTTTTTATACTAAACATGGACATGCTAAAATGACACTATGAACATTTTTTTTCTCTTGTACTAACCATAGACAACCACCTATTTTTAGAGTGTAAATTACTATAAGGAAAACTATTGGAGAATGACTTTTATTTACTTGAATTTTAAATTAATCATGACTTGCACATAAGCTAAATGGTGGTCAATGTTTTTGAACTGTTGTTTTCTTATTTATTATTCTCGAGATTTGACCTTAAGTTTTTGTTTCTCCAAAGATTACTTTTTTTTATAGAGAAAGTCTTATAGTTATAACTTTTTTGGGATTTGGGTTTGTTGAATTCTTTTGTATAATGGAGACGCGATGATACTTGGAGAGGAAGAGAATTTGGTCAATGAGTCAATAGAATAAATCTTATTTACTCATTTTAGAAAGAGTTTAATATTTATAAACACTCTAGAAAATTTTACTTGGTATCATCTATATGTTAATTATCTCCAAAATTAATATACATGAATTTCTAGATAATTGATTGACTTTGTAAAAAAGAAACTTTCTAACATACACCTTATACTGGAATCTTTCAAATTCAACACATTTAAAAGGGCGTCTTTTCCAAATTGAAATTTGAAAGTCTAACTTAAAACTAAAAATAAAGGTTAGGCTGAAAAAGAAGTTAATATGTTTAAAAAGTGATGCAAACTTCTTACTTTTCTTTGGGAGCATAATGTGTTACTTCACATGGCACTGTTTATGATTGATTAAAAAATATATTTAAATTAAAAAATTAATTACTAAATATTTTTTGACAAATCATAAATAATGACATATGAAATAGTACATTTTTATGGAAGGGAATGTTCACCTCTTTGTTTAACTTCTTAACCATTATCTTGGGGTACAGTGTAGAAAACAATTTTCTGAATTTTTTAAACCTATTAATGGCAGGGTTGTTATGTTTGGGAACAGACTCTGAGAGTCGAGTGATAGAGAATGACCGTTCAGATTTATTGCTGAATGAAGAAGGCAAGGAACCAATGTTTGTGATTGGTGTAGAATTATCACAAATTGGTTGCTTTAAGAAAAATAAATAATAGGAGTATTTTTTTTATGAGTAAAATGGACGTTTAACTTTGGTGTTTATTTTGGTCCTTGTTGTGGCTGAAAGGTCAGCTTTACCTTCAAAAGAGCTGAAATCTAAGCATTGGACGGTTCACACTTTTGCATCATCACCTACAACACTACTTATAGAGGATTTAGGAGTGAGGAATGACTCCACCTCATCCATCTTGACATTATCATGATTGAACCTATAGTCAGATTTAGAATCGAATAAGGGATAAGCATGATCTGATTCGATCTGATTTATGTTTATAGAATAATGATATTTTTGTTGAAAATATTATCTATTCTCTAATTGTTTTCATGATATATACATGATTACAACCTATATACATTATCTTGATTAATATATATATATATGTATGATTCCTAGTTTATGCATTTTTCTTGTTGTCTTGTTCACAACATCATGAGTTCCTCCACATCTGAAACTGAGGCCACTACAAACAACACTCCCTTTAGCAACATTGATAGGCTTGTTGTCCTCAATGTTGGCTCTCATTTTTTGTTGATGGTGGGACTCGAGAACCCACAACCTCCTGCACTTCATTCCTTATAATCACCCTCTTCACCATCAAACCACCTTATCACCTTATGACTCAATGAAACAACTTTAAGATTTTTTAGAGTCATTAAAGAGTTTCTACCAAAAAATGATTTTCATCACCTATTATAAGGGTCGAATAATTATTTTGTGCTCACTCTTGAACATTTCAATAGTTTTGTGAACCTATAAAAATTATTGTGGTATCGCTATGGTAAAAAAGAGATTTATTCTAGGTATCATGAAACCAAAAAAAGTAGTTAATTTAGATTTTAAATTGGGAGCCAAAATAAGTTTGAGATTCTATCTTAAAATGCAATAAAGATGTATAAAGTTTATTTTCCAAATCTCCTTGATTATCTCTTGGAATTAGTAATGTTTTTCAAGCATGTGCAAAAATTAACATTAAGTAGTGATGAAAATCAGATTTCTAATGGGGAATTAATAAGGAAATAAAATAAAATCTCAACATTGATTCTATTCTATGAATGAATGAGAAGTCTTGGCTATAAAAAGAGAAAACCATACCATTTTTCTTTCCCAAAAAAAATCACAATCCATTAAGAAATCATTCATTCTCAAAAAAATCCTTCATTCTAAATCATCCTTCACCTATCTTCTATTTCCAAAAATCCTTCATCCACATTCCTAAAAAACACTCATACACAACGAATTCATATCATCCATAACAATCCCAAAATCTTTCACACACAACCATCCATCAACTCACTCATCAATTTCTCATTCATCTTTTACTCAACCACAAATCCATAAGAATTTCATCCAAAAAGTCTTTCATTCATCATCTATTTCCAATCATCTTCAACTATTCTATCAATAAAAAAATACATTCATTAATCATTTTCTTCCCTAAACATCATCTTCCACGCACGATCATAAAAAAACAACCATCTTCAACCAAAAAACAATAATCCAAGATCTTTCATACACAAAAATGAGAAAAAAGCACAATGAAACTCAGGAAAAGTTATAGTTGGATTGGAATACATTATAGAGAAGCTCCAATTACATGTCAAAGTCATGTGTCTGAGTTTGTTTTTGCACACAAACTTCCTACATGCCTGTTCGACATTGGTGAACCTTTTTTGCACCACTTTTCATGAGAGTTGCAACATTCCATTGTTGTTGAAATCAGCATGAGAGGTATGTCATTTTCATTACTTTCTTTTATAGTAGTTTTATTTTTGTTTTCAATAATTGTATTAGTAATAATAATTATCATGATCATAACATATACCTATAACTACATCAAAATAAATAAGTGTGTAAACAATAGGTAATTAAGTAGTTTCTCACCATATATCAATTGAAAACTTATTCAAAATATATATAAAATAAAGATCTACGAGTCAATAAAAAATGAAATCACATTACCATAATTATAAGATATGAGATGCGGGATCAGACATAAGGCCTATGCTTCGCTAATATTAAAAAAAACGGTTTTTAAATAAAAAACAAAAAATGGAATTTCTAAACTAAGTTTTAATATGAGATGTGATATCGGGCGTAAGAGCTATGCTTCACTCATTTACAAATAATAATTTAAATGTTACTTCTTTTAAGAAATAAAATCAACCCAACAAACAATTTTTTTCTACCCAAAGAACTACGTAGTCTTGATTCCCAAAAAAGATACATAGGACCAATATCACTCTTGTCAGACATAATAATAAAATAATTTTTTTGTTGGTAAAAATATAATAATAACACAATTAATAATCCATGCAATATAGTGGGGTACCGTTCGAACGGACAACTAAGGTGTCAATACATTCCCTAGTGTGTAATCGACTCTCGAACCTAGATATCAAATTCCAAGGCCCAATGCGATTGAGCCAAAAGATTTTTCTACATTTTTGACTGAAAAAAATGTAGTGGCGACTCTAATGAGGTCGTGCAGCCGGAAATCGGGGCGCGAAAACTGGCGACTCTGTTGGAGATTTTTTTTAAGAGACTCAGGGCATAAACGTTAAATGCATGGATTTTTATATTTATTTTATTTCATTTTATTCTTATCCTTTACAACATATTATCATATTAGCATAAGTATATGCTCTATACCCGAAGATTAGATTAGAAGGGACATCCTCCTTGTCAGTGAGGATTTTGGGCTTCACTTAGATTAGCATGATGAACCACCTAGGTTGTTACCAAATATCATGGGCCTTACCGGTGTGAACTATAGGCTCCACTTGTAATCCTTAGGGTATTTTGGGTTTTCTCTCTTTGTGATTGGATGCAATCTGGGCACCTTATAAGCAGACCCTTTAAGATGTTTTATATAAAGGCCTTATATCCCCACCTAGGGTTAGGGTCTTAGATAACATACAAAACCTATTAAGTATATCATATCTATGACACTGAATGCATACATGCATGTATACGTACATGCATCCAAAAATATATTATTCAAACATTCATTCATTTGTGCATTCATTCAAGAACAAAATTTTCATTGATTGGCTTATGCATTTATTCATTGCATTCAAAAATAAAAAAATCTCCATTAATTGACTCATACATTTATTCATTACATTCAAGAATAAAATCTTCATTGATTGACTTATGCATTCATTCATTGCATTCAAAAATAAAAAATCTTCATTAGTTGACTCGTGCATTTATTCATTACATTCAAGAATAAAATCTTCATTAATTGACTTATGAATTCATTCATTGCATTTAAAAATAAAAAATATTCATTAATTGACTCATGCATTTAGTCATTACATTCAAGAATAAAATCTTTATTGATTGACTTATGCATTCATTCATTGCATTCAAAAATTAAAAATCTACATTAATTGACTCATGCATTTATTCATTACATTCAAGAATAAAATCTTCATTGATTGACTTATGCATTCATTCATTGCATTCAAAAATAAAAAAATCTTCATTAATTGACTCATGCTTTTATTCATTACATTCAAGAATAAAATCTTCATTGATTGACTTATGCATTCATTCATTGCATTCAAAAATAAAAATATTCATTAATTGACTTATGCATTCATTCATTGTATTCAAAAATAAAAAAATCTCATTGATTGGTTTATGCATTCGTTCATGCATTCAAAAAGAGAAATTATTTCATTCATTCAATTATGCATTCTTTCATACACTTTAAAAAAATAAATATGTCATTCATACACACTCACCTATTCATATATTAGTAAAAAAAATAAAATTACATGCATTCGTACATCTTATACATTATAAAAAGATTTGCATCCTCATATTATTCATACATCTTAACATATGCATAGTCATACACGTTCCTTGCTTCTCATGCATCATTTCGAGTTTTATGTTGCATATCAATCTATGTAACATGATATAAAATGTTCACCTCATGTAAATCATGCATCGCTAAAAATTATTTTCTACATGCATTTTATGATACCATTATGAAGGATACTCATAAGTTTGAGTTGATTTTTAAGAATACTATAGTTAGACTCGACTGAAAGCAATCAATATTGAACAAAAGATATTCAAGAAGATAGAGAACTCTCAATTTGCGATCAAGACCACATAAGCTACACTTGTCACACGAGATAATGCATTACCTCCAATCCCAACTAAAGTTGGAGCCCCATTAAATTCTCATTTGAAACCCACTCAAGGCCAAGCCCATCTCACACTTACTCGTGTTTCCTTTTCCATGAATAAAGATTTACTTTGAAATGCATGTTTTTTAACGAGCATGTACTAATGCATTGATAATGCAAATTTCAATATATCATACCTCATCCTACACTACACTTTACTAATCATATTTACCTAAAAAAAACACAACAAAATAAACCCAAAAAAATTAACTCATGCATTACTATGAGATATTCGATTCAAAAATAAAATGGAGGATGATGCAAATATAAAAACAAAAAAATGAAGTACATCTTCATGCAAATTTTTTCTGATGACACAAGGTTTCTTTGTAATTCCCAAACACTAAGAAGACATCCCTAGTCACCCCATTTGAGTTCATACATCATGAAAAAAAATAATTTTTTAATAACCCTCAATATGTTAATAACCCAGAGAGGGTAGTTTTTCAATCGTTTTCCTTGACATTCAATTATTAAAATAAAAAAATATTCTTTCACGCCAATCATGTAACAGAAGGATAAGAGAATAGAAAAAATGTTCTTTGCTTAGAGGACCCCAAAAAAAGAAGAAAAAAAAATAAAACAAAGAAAAAAAGTCCATTGAGAATCCTGAATTGATATATGAGGCAAAAGTTAGGGCAAAGTAAGGTGCAATAACAAAAAAATGAACCCTTCATGAACAAAGTCTCGCCTAAATCTTAGGCCATTTTTATCCACAAAATTCTCGTAATAGTTGAATGTCATGCTAGAAAACTATTGAAAAACAGGAAAAAGAAGAAAGGCGAAATGTGGGTATGGGAAACACATGTTTTGAGCCTTATATCCTTTTCTTGAAACCCCTTAGCCTACACTACACCAAATTTTGTATTTTGTGGAGGTTATTGAAATCTCCACAAATAAATCAAACAGGGCGGGTTGAGCAATTAACTAAATATACAGTGAGAGTTTTTATTTAATTAGTAGAGGTTTTCAACCTCCACTGTCAATTTCCCATTATAAAACCTAAATCCTTCATTCTTTCCCATTATTTTCCATTCTTCTATGCTGAGGCTCTCTTGCACTCTTAGGTTCTCTTTCACAAAGAGGTTCTCTTCCACACTAAGGTTATAATCTTTTCCATTCATTTCGATTTCTTTGTGTTTGTGCTCTTCCATTCGTCAACAACAGGTTAACATTATAAACAAGTGCAATTTTTAGGGATTAGGGTTTTCTGTTTGTTTTGATTTTTTTGGTTGATTATGTTTTTTTGAATTTTCTCTGTTTTTGGTTGATTGTGTTTGTGCTCTTCCATTCTGTGTTTCCTTCTTATGATTTCCTTCAACATTTGTTTGGAACTCTACATAAATATTGCATGATTTTCATTATTGTTTGAGAGTGAGGAAGAAGCAATAAGACGTGTTTCTTGGCAAATCAAATTTGATGTGAAGAGAAGGATAAAGCATAACATCCTTCTTGGCAAATCTAATTGCCATAGGAACGTGCTTCGTACAGCTTGATTGCACATAATGGTTTTTTCGTTATTGCAAATCAAAGTCTGTTGCTTTGTATAACTTGTTTGCATATAAAGAGAATTACGAATGTGAAAAGAGGATTTGTGCTATTGCAAGCTTCACATCTGTTGCATAATGGCTTTGAGTAATTACGAATGTGAACAGAGGATTTGAAAAAGTATATTTATTTATGAACAATAGAGTAAAATACATTTCTAACTGTGAGTTTCATACTCATTTTTATGTTAACTACTTATGTTGAGTAGATATTTGTCTTCTTTATTACATATTATTGTGACTTATTACAGAGAGCTAGAGTGTCATGGTACAAGACTGAGAATTGCATAATATGTTTATATTTTTTTGGGTTTGTTTGATAAAAAATGAGTTATCCACTGATTTTTTATAATATTATGAATGAATTTATAATCTTTTTGTTGTTAGCTTATTTGATAAAAATAAGCTAAATAAATATAAGAGGCTCATGAATTTATGAAGATCCATAGATAAATTAATTTCTGTGAAAGGATCCTATCCAATGCTTTCAAAATTTCAACTTTACTTTATGCGACTTCCCATGCAAAACCCAAAGGCACCAATCAGAGCATATTACTTAGGTCACAGGTTATCCAGGAAATAACATTCGATTAAGTATAGTTTATTTTATTCATATGACTACAATATTATAGGCGTTAGAAATCATATGATGACTTTCACAAAGAAATTGTGTTTATGTGTCTTGTTTTTGAACTTAATTTGTATTATGAATGTACTTTAATTTTTGCCTCATCTAGTATTCAAAATGTTTAGGTATATATTGTAACAGATGACTACTTAATTGGTTTAAGTCATTTCTTAGATTTTGCTTTTGAGAATGGAGCTGTTGGAGATACAATTAGATGTCCATGTCCCAAATGTGGGTTTCTGAAATGGCAAACTAGAGAAATAGCTTATGACCATTTGCTTAAGAAACCATTTCCCCTAAATTATGTTATATGGAATCTTCATGGTGAAAAGCAAGTATTTCACTCTACTACAACTGAAGATGTAATGTAAGAAGCTTGTCATTATGAGAATCAATGGAGACAATGATGAATGATGCATTTGGGCATTATAGACAACAAGTCAATAATGAAGGTTATCAGAACAATGTGGCGCAGACGAAATACTAAATGAGGGGCCAATGGACGATCACAGATTCATTGACGAGTTTCTAAAAGACGGAAATCAGAAATTGTATGAAGGGAGCAATTACACAAAACTAGAGTTTAAAATCAAATTATATCATATAAAGGTTTTGTGTGGATTAAGTGACAAGGCGATGACTTTGATATTAGATTTTTTGGGAGATGCATTTCAAGAAGTGAAGTTTCCTCCATCTGTTTATGAGTCAAAGAAAATCATTAACAAACTTGGTCTTAACTACACCAAGATAGATGCATGTCCAAATGACTATATGTTATATTTGGGAGATGGTGAAAAAGACTTGGATGCATGCAAACATTGTTGTAAATCTAGGTGGAAACCCAATAAGAAAAACAAGGTAGCAGCAAAGGTTTTGTGCTACTTTCCACTCAAACCAAGACGATTGTTCAGGTGTTCTAAGACTGCAAAGCATATGAGATGGCATGCTTCAGAAAGCAATAAAGATGGATTGATAAGGCATCCAAGAGATGGTGAGGCGTGGAAGACTTTTAATTTAACGCATCCCGATTTTGCTTCAGATCCTCGAAATGTCTGCTTAGGCCTTGCTACAGATGGTTTTAATCCATTTGAAACACTTAGTTCTACCTATAACATTTGGCCAGTGTTCTTAACTCCATATAATCTTCCTCCTCGGATGTGTATGAAACACACTTCTTTCATTCTATCAATGATCGTTTCGGGCAAGCACACACCTGGAAACAATATAGATGTGTACTTACGTCCCCTTGTAGACGAGTTGAAAGTGCTATGGAATGATGGCGTGGAAACTTTTGTTTCTTCATCAAATGAAACTTTTAGAATGCGGGCATCTCTTATGTGGACAATTAGTGACTTTCATGGTTTAGGCATTTTATTTGGTTGGAACACGCATACGGGTTTAGCTTGTCCTACTTGTAACTTTGATGCAGAACCTTGTCGTCTTCCTCATAGTAGTAAGTGGTGTTTTATGGGTCATTGTCGCTCTCTAAGTAGAAATCACAGATTTAGATTGATTCGTGCTCGCTTTGATGGAAGCACTGAGGAACGAAATCCACCATCAAAATTATGAGGATTTGATATTCTTAGGCATGTGGAAAATATTAATGTTACATTTGGGAAAGGAGCAAAGTTGAATGGTAGTGGAAAAAGATCTAGAGAAGAACCTAAGCAATGGAATAAAAGAAGCATATTCTTTGAACTTCCATATTGGGAGTTTAATTTGTTGCGTCATTGTCTAGATTTTATGCATATTGAAAAAATATTTTTGACAATATCATATATACTTTGCTCCATGATAGGTCTAAATCAAAAGACAATCTTAAAGCCCGGAAAGATTTGAGAGAAATGGGCATAAGGTCTGATCTTTGGCCGGATGATAATGATAGATATAACCTCGCTTTGTTTTCACTAACCCGTGACAACAAGAAGTTATTCCTCAAAGCTTTGAAGAATGTTACGGTACTATAAGGTGTGATCTTTGGCCGGATGATAATGATAGATATAACCTCGCTTTGTTTTCACTAACCCGTGACAACAAGAAGTTATTCCTCAAAGCTTTGAAGAATATTACGGTACCAAATGGTTATGCAAGTAACATTTGCAGATGTATTGATGAGGAAAAAAAAATACTTGTTGCTGAACCATGATACTGCAACCTTAGTGGAGTTTTGTTCATTTCTAGAGTACTTTTTAGGAGAAGCTAAAACATTAACAGATCATGTTGGAAGCGAGTCTATACATTATTGGATTGTCGAGGCAATAGGTACAAGGGTTATATTTAATTGGACGCTAGTCTATTTGTTTGTCTTTTGTTAAATTATTTTGGGTCTTAATGGAAATATTTGATGTTCTATGTTATTGTTATAGACTTAGAAAGAGTTGTCAAGCAGATTAAGGTCAAAGTTAGAGAAGTGAATAACTTACCTATCGGACTATGCATCATTGTGGATTTTGATGAGCAAGGCGCAGCTTATGGTGATGCGCAAGGCCTTCTTGCTGGATTTTTAGGAACATTGGCATCTGATTGCAAGTTGTTTCCAATAGATTATGATAAGTGGTCAGGTGGATGTAGTGGTACACCTTCTACTTATTTTGCAGAGTGCTTTGATACAGTCATAAAGGTATAACAATTATACATGTCTAAATTTTTATCTCTAATACTATTTATATTTATATCTAAAATTAATAATGACAAGTTCATGTCACTTTTTGGAAGCCTCGCTTTTGTTTTAGGACTAGCAAACGCATTTCAAGACGATATTGCAAACTTAGTCTTGGAAGAAAATGGAGTGCAAGTAGGCAAAGATTATGGGATGAGTTCTCTGATCCAGGCAAGACTAGAGATGAAATCATAAGAACTGTTCCAATTGGCATAGACAAAGATCAATGGACTCGTTTTGTTCACTATCGTCTGAGACCATCAACTATGGTATATAAATTGACATTACTTTGGTTGTTTGATTTTTTCTATAACTATTTTTATTTGATTAGTGTGTGAATGTGTAATTGTTTTTCATAGGAACTTTGTAGGAAAAACAAAGAAATTCGAAAGAAGCAAGTATTTCCGGATACTAGTGGTTCTAAGCCTAATTCAAGAAGAAGGCGTGAGATGGTAGCGACACTATCATGTTACTTTTTATTTATTTAGACTTCCCACTTATTAATTTTTATTTATTTAGAAAAGCTCAAATTTGAATTAAGTTTTCTATATTTTAGATGGTGAATGGGAAGCCGCCAGGTTGTGGAAACTTATACGTTGCCACTCATAAAAGGAAGGATGGAACATTTGTAAATGAAGTAGCAAAGATTGTAGCGGTAGATTCAATATAACTAACTAATCTTCTATGCATGCATTGAATTTTAATCTTCAAATTTTTACAATTGATAACATTTTTGCATGCATGTAGGAACAAATTCAAGAGGCTTTGACTCAAACCAACATTGATGAATCTGAAGTTTCTCCTCATGATTCAGTTGGTAGAGTGATGGGACCATATCACTCTGGGAGAGTGATAACCATAGGTATGGGAGCAGTTCCTACGAATACATATAGGAATACTAGACTTCGAGTTTCTGATTTGAGCCATTCTTCATCATTTGCTGCCGCATCTTCATCATCTAATAATTGGCGAGAGAGATGCAACAATTTGGAATCAGCGTTTAAGTCCTACATCATAATAAAATAAGGAGGGATCCCTGAAGGATTGACTAACTTCTTTACGCATGTATGTGCAAGTACCAATATTATATTCAATATTTTGTTTGTTTGTTTGAATTTCCTGGTTTGAATATAATGTGATTTTGAAAGTTTCCCTTTCTGGTTAGATATAGTATAAATTGTTCAATATTTGATATAGTATAAATTGTCATGAAGGAATGAACCTTGATTATTGTAATTGAATTGGTGGTGGTGCATGAAGTTGAGGGAAGAATTACATAAACCTATGTGGTCTAGAGATATGTCATGTGGGAGACTTGAAGTGTCTGGTGATGTTGTTGTTGTTGTGAGAGGAAAAGAGTGATTATTGTTCCTGTGATTGTTATTGCCTTCATTTTCATCGCTTACAAGTTGTTGATTTGATTGCATGTTGTTGTTGTTTATTGAGTTTATGTCAATGTTGAAGCTCATTGAATGGTTGTTCATTGCTTCTTGCTCCACCAGTACAATGCACTGTATGTGTTGTAATGAAATCTATTACTTGAACATCTTCAGGCACCTGTTAGAAATTAAAATACTATATATAAATGAGAGGAAAGTTTAATATGTCTATATAGTTGCTGCCACTATATGTATCTTGAAATATCTCTCCAAGATTATATATATGCGATATGATTTTTTGTAGGGTTGGGATAGCATTAATTAGTTTATGTATGTGGGTTTATGTATCAATCTTTTTTATAAAAGAAAAATAAAAAAAATGAAAATTTGTGTTACCTTATAATTGTTCAAGGAAGTGTTGTTATTATTTTTACATTCTTAGTTAGTATATAATGATGCTGTAATTATTAATATTTTTTTATTGTTCCAACTAAATGTTTTCATTTTATTATTTCAGGCAAATGATGATGCAAGTCTGCCTAATACACATTTGGGTGCAAGAGGGTCATCTAGAGCCAGCAACATTTAGGATATTTGTTATGTATTTTGTTTTCAAAAGTGTCATATGAGACTACTTTTAGTTTTTTGAGATTTTCTAGTGTATCTAGATTTATAACGAATGATGAATTGTAACTCTTTCAACTTTGTTACGCTACATTTGTTACTTGCAATGAAATTTTATTATTGCTAAGAACATTTTTATTTGGTATTGTATATTTAAATAATAATTACAAATTAATGACACTAAAGTTATGAAAATTATGAAATTAAATTGATGTTGAAATACCTTCTAGCATGTCTCCATTTGTTATTTCAAGTAATGGGATTGAAAATCTCCACAATAAACATTCTCAAATAGTAGAGGTTTAAAGCCTCCATGGTAAACACTACAAAAACCTCCTCAAATAGCGAAGGTTAAAAACCTCCTCAAATAGTGGAGGTCAAAAACCTCCACAAATAAATTGCTGCGAATTTACAGGTACTAGAGGTTTTCTAAAACCTTCACAAAACGCTTCTAGCTGTCATAACTGTAGCGGTTTTTGAGACCTCCGCTATTTATATTGTGGAGGTTAAAAACCTCCGCTAATCGCATAAAAAACTTCCACTAAATACAAAACCTGTTGTAGTGCTAGCCACGATACAAGCTTAAAAATACTTTGTCAAAGACTTATTTGCCTAAGATGTGCATCATGACAAAAAAATCGTTGACTCTAGAAAACTCATAAATTTTGATAAAAATATCTCATCTTTAATGCATAGGGTTAAAAATCATCTTATTGATATTATCTTCACTTCATCATCACCCATGACCTAAAACATAAATTAAATCATGTCATTATCACCATCACGTCTAGTGAAGCTCAAACTCAAATTAAACACTATCATCACTACCACCATATCTACACAAGTCAAACCCAAATTAAATTTTATCATCACTACCATATTACCACTCATAGCCCAAACATTTGCAAAGTTTGTATGATCATTGTTTTAGTATTTATTTTTAAAGAGTTATTAATGAAATAATGAGTATGAAAAGGAAAAGTGGAAGCCTCTCAAACTGTGGCAGATTTTGAGACATTTCACGGTCTAAGGCTTTCCAATCCAAGTCCACCAGCACAATTGAAAGGGAAGGATGACTGTTAATAACTCATATTGGGGCAGTTTTTGAGTTGATATCATTGTCTGATGGAATATTATAAGAAGCCCAAAATTGTGGCAGTTTTTTGGATAATCTTATTTTTTATTGGAAAGTTATAAGAAACTCAAAACTGGGGCAATGATGAAGTGACTTCCTATAGCTATGTAAGTCGATTCCATCACAATAAGCTAGAATCTCTCAACCAAGAAAGTTATCATCTTCAAAAACAATTTCAACAACGACTCATACAAGTTGTTCGTTCCCTATCAAGTCAAATAACCATATTCGAGGGTGTTCACAAAAGAAAAAAACAAAACAAAAAGAGAACAAAAAAAAAGAAAAAACAGCAAAAAGGTTGAAAATCCTTATGGACAACCTAGGAAAAGGAGAATAGTTCTAAGTCAAAAACCTCCAAGGGTGACTTAGGATCATGATAAAATGAGAGAATTCCTGACAAATTCTTACATAAGGTATTTTGGACAAAAATTAGTGAAAAATAAATTAACAACCTCAAGGGGAAGTATTACTACTACACATTATCGATCATCCAGATTGTGGTGGTTTACAAACAATAACCACCTGAATGAAGACAAGGTGTCAAAATAGGCGTACTGGGGCAATCTTTTTTGCTACAAAAATATCAACGTTTTAGCAAGAATTCCTCAACCACCATACACTGGGGCAGTATGATTGAGTTTAGTCACTATCATCAAGATCATGCTAAGGTAATTTTATGGACCACCTTAAGAGAAATGCATCTTCATTTAAACTAGAGCAAATTTTGATGGGTGAAAAGTTATGGTACCAATCAACAACATGCATCAAGGGTTGCTTCAGTCGAGTCTGCAAAAGTTTATGAGTTTCATCCGAAAAAATAAATCATGAATAATACATTAGAATATTCGTGCATAGGTCTTACCTCTCATTCCATTATATTCAAAAAGCATATAATATTTATATCATACATGACATAAAACAAATACTCTCATAATAACATCAAACATTGCATATTCACATTAATCAAATAATGCATATACATGACATAATAACATCAAGCAGTGCATATACATAAAAAAATAAAAGCATCAAACAAAGCATATACATGACATACAAACAATGCATATACAAGACAGACAAACATTAAATCATATCAATACTCAAGTCAATACATACACACTTTAATCATAAAAACAACAACATTAAGTTCATGCATACACAAACATTCAAACAACGACACCATTAAACCCCTAATGTTCTTATGTTAAACATCAACCACCTCTCATGCATCATAAGCATCATTACACATACTCATGTCAATCAAATGCATAGTCAAATTCATACATTAATCATATTATCATACCATTCATCCAAAGTGATTCAAATTGTGCCTTCGAGGACCCCGTGCTTGACGATCTCGAAGTCAACCTTCCTAGGATTCGTGCATGACCTTTTAAAATTTGAGGGTTTCGTGCTTGACGATCTCAAATTATGCCTTCGAGGACCCCATGCTTGACGACCTCGAAGTCAATATTTCCAAGCTCCATGCATGACCTTTTAAAATTTGAGGGCCCCGTGCTTGACGACCTCAAATTGTGCCTTCAAGGACCCCATGTTTGACGACCTCGAAATCAATCTTTCAAGGCTTCATGCCTGACCATTTAAAATGTGATGGTCCTTTGCTTGACGACCTCAAATTAGGCCTTCGAGGACCCCATGCTTGACGACCTCGAAGTCAACATTCCCAGGCTTTATGCCTGACCTTTTCAAATTTGAGGGTCCCATGCTTGACGACCTCAAATTGTGCCTTCGAGGACCTCGTGTTTGACGACCTCGAATTCAATCTTTCAATGCTCCATGCCTGAACTTTTAAAATTTGAGGGTCTCATGCTTGACGACCTCAAATTGTGCCTTCGAGGACCTCGTGCTTGACGACCTCGAAGTCAATCTTTCCAGGCTCTGTGCCTGACTTTTTAAATTTGAGAGTCTCGTGCTTGACGACCTCCAATTGTACCTTCGAGGACCTCGTGTTTGACGACCTCGAAGTCAATCCTTCTAGGCTTTGTGCCTGGCCTTTTAAAATTTGAGGACCCCGTGCTTGACGACCTCAAATTGTGCCTTCGAGGACCCCATGCTTGACAACCTCGAAGTCAATCTTCCCAAGGCTCTGTGCTTGAGTTTTAAAATTTGAGGGGCTCGTGCTTGACGATCTCAAATTGTGCCTTTGAGGGGCCCGTGCTTGACACCTTGAACAAAATCTTTCGTACATCGCTCTTTATCTTACTGACAAAAAATTATTTTGAGCCTCCACAAAATCAACATTCATTTCTTTACTAGTTACTTATCATGGCAGACCTCAAACCTCAGTTTGTGTGCTATCCAATAAGCAACAAGTAAATATGGGCAACTGTGAACACCAAATTTTGTCTGGCCCAAAATACTTTTTTAAAATATAAAAATAATTTTTAAGTAAATAAAGATAGCCATTTATTTGAGTAATTTTAGCATTGATTTTAAATGTCTTAAAAAACTCTTAATTGAGCGTCGATACCATTTCTAAAATGATTAATGGTCACTTATTGGTGACATAATGACATAAAATAAACCAAATTTTTGTTTTCCATAATTACATAAAAATAAAAATTGTGTTCGAAATATTGCTTGCGATTTAATAAAAATCAAATGATTGTTTGTTGTTTATTTAAAGGTAATACAACAACTTTAAGATTTTTAGAGTCATTATAGAGTTTCTACCAAAAAAATGATTTTCATCACCTATTATAAGGGGTCAAATAATTATTTTGTACTCACTCTTAGACATTACAATAGTTTTGTGAACCTATAAAAATTATTGTGGTATCGTTATGGTAAAAAAAAAAGAGATTTATTCTAGGTATCATGAAATCAAAAAAGTAATTAATTCAGATTTTAAATTGGGAGCCAAAAATAAGTTTGAGATTCTATCATGCAATAAAGATGTATAAAGTTTATTTTCCAAATCTCCTTGATTATCTCTTGGAATTAGTATTGTTTTTCAAGCATGTGCAAAAATTAACATTAAATAGTGATGAAAATTAGATTTCTAATTGAGAATTAATAAGGAAATAAAATCAAATCTCAACATTGATTCTATCCTATGAATGAATGGGTAGTCTTGGCTATAAAAAAAGAAAACCACATCATTTTTTCTTTCCCAAAAAAATCACAATCCATTAAGAAATCATTCATTCTCAAAAAAAAATCCTTCATTCTAAATCATCCTTCACCCATCTTCTATTTCCAAAAATCCTCCATCCACATTCCCAAAAAACTCTCATACACAACTAATTCATATCATCCATAACAATCCCAAAATCTTTCACACATAACCACCCATCAACTCACTCATCAATTTCTCATTCATCTTTTACTCAACCACAAATCCATAAGAATTTCATCCAAAAAGTCTTTCATCCATCATCTATTTCCAATCATCTTCAACTATTCTATCAATAAAAAATACATTCATCAATCATTTTCTTCCCTAAACATCATCTTCCACACACGATCATCAAAAAACAACCATATTCAACCAAAAAACAATAATCCAAGATCTTTCATGCACAAAAATGAGAGAAAAACACACATAAACTCAGGAAAAATTATAGTTGGATTAGAATACATTATAGAGAAGCTCCAATTACATGTCAAAGTCATGTGTCTGAGTTTGTTTTTGTACACAAACTTCCTGCATGTCTGCTCGACATTGGTGAACCTTTTTTGCATCACTTTTCCTGAGAGTTGCAACATTCCATTGTTGTTGGAATCAACATGAGAGGTATGTCATTTTCATTAATTTCTGGCTTCACAAGGAATCACTCATCTTACAACTCCACCTCACACACCTGAGGTCAATGGCACAGCAGAGAGAAGACACAGGCACATAATAGAAACAGGTCGAGCCTTGCTACACCATGCCAACTTACCTGCTCAATTTTGGTCCTATGTTTTCCTCACAGCTAGACATCTCATCAACATGATGCCTAATGCTAAGCTAAAAATGCAAACCCCATTCACAGTGATGTTCAAACTAGTACCTAACTACAACAAACTCTATTCCTTTGGTTGCTTATGCTTTCCATGGTTGAGGCCTTACACACACAATAAACTTCAAAATAGATCCATAGTTTGCATTTTCCTTGGCTACTCACAAAATCAATATGCATATCTTTGTCTTGAACCTCTATCAAACAGATTTTATATCTCAAGACATGTACAATTCATTGAGAACTTTTTTCCTTATGACTCCTTAATCACACAAACCAAACCAAATCACCCTGCTCTTGTCACTGAAACTATACTTACCTCCATCATTCCTCTCAAACATACCACATACCCATCACCCTCCAACTTAGCACAACTAAACACTCTTGACATCCAACACACTAACCAACCCACTACCATAACACCAACACCATCTCCACAAAATCAGACATGCTTACCAACCCACCACCCCCAATTCCCTCCAACAGAAGCCATCCTATGACCACCACGTCACAACACAACATCTTCAAGCCCAAGAAAATACTCACTGCCACAAAACATGCCCTACTAGAGAATCTTGAACCTTCTACAGTCACTCAAGCTTTCAAAATTCCTTACTAGCGACAAGCCTACTCGGTAGAATTTGATGCACTCATGAACAATGGTACATGGAACCTAGTACCTAGGGAGGAAGTAAAGAACTTAGTTGGATGCAAGTGGCTGTTTAAAATCAAAAGAAATCCAAATGGTAAAATTTCAAGATACAAGGCCATACTAGTTGCAAAATTATTCACACAAACATATGGCATTGACTTCAATGAAACATTCTCACTAGTGGTTAAACCTCAAATCATTAAGTTTGTTCTCACCCTTGCTCTTCATTATCAATGGCCTATGCACCAACTATATATCAACAATGCATTCCTACAAGGCTCTCTCACAGAATGTTTACATGCAACAACCACTAGGATTTGTGCATAATGATTTCCCTCATCATGTTTGCAAACTAAAAAAGGCCATTTATGGTTTGAGACAAGCACCTCGGGCTTGACATGAATCACTCAAAGCATTTGTTCTCTCATATGGATTTCAAACTAGCCTCAATGATAGCTCTCTGTTCATCTACAATACAAATGGAATTAAAGCCTTCCATTTGGTCTATGTTGATGATCTTCTCTTAACAAGCAGCAACAACAACTTCCTACAAAATTTCACGACAGAATTATCACTCAAGTTCTCACTCAAATACCTTGGCTTTCCTCACTAATTTCCAGGAATTGAGCTCATTCCAACTAAGCAAGGTCTTATACTCACTCAACATGGCTACATTCGCGATTTGTTTGAAAAATTCAATATGGAAGGTGTTAAGCCAAGCTACACTTCTCTTGGCACATCCACATCCCTCAAGCTGCAGGGCGGCTCTACAACAACAGATGCAAAAAGTTTCAGAGTAATCACTGGTGCACTAAAATACATCACACTCACTTGTCTAGACTTATCTTTTGTCATCAACAAGCTCTCACAATTCATGCACCAACAAATTCAAACTCATCATCAACAACTTAAATGTGTACTCAGATATCTCAAGCTTACACTCAACTATGGCTTAACACTCAAGAAACCAAGTCAGCTAACACTACATGACTTCAGTGATGCAAACTAGGAGGGAATTTGGATGACATAACCTCTACCTCTCATTTTTCATTTACTTTGGTGGAAAACCAGTCTTATGGTTGTCCAAACGACAAAGAGCAGTAGCTAGATCCTCCACAAAAGCCGAATATAGATTAGTTGCCAACACTTCAACTGAAATAATGTGGTTGTTCAACCTTCTTCGAGAACTTGGCATAAAACCACACACTCCTATTCTATTTTGTGATAATATTGGTGCCACCTACCTATGTTCTAATCCATTGTTTCACTCTCGCATGAAACACATTGCCCTTGACTATCACTTTGTTCGCCAACTTGTTCAAATGGGAAAGGTAACAATAGCTCATATATTAACCAAAGATCAAATAGTAGACATTCTCACAAAGCCATTAGCTAAAGCCAAATTTGCTCCACTTAGAGACAAGCTTGCTGTCACTAGTGGTGACCCAATCTTGCGGGGGTGTAATGAAGTCAATCATTATCCAACCAAATCAAATCCCTTGCCATGTGAAATTAGTTAAGGTAGTTAAAGAATATGAGTAATCTTAGCACTTATGATTCTTAGTTTATAGGGAAATCTCATCATTCCAACTTTATAGGAATCTGATTGTTTCAATCATTAAGGCTCTTTATATATACTTGTTGTACACACCTTGAATGAACATAGAAAAATCAATTCTCTTCAAGAATCAAGTTTAGATTCAAAAAATAATCCGACCAATATTTAGAATTAGATAAGGGATAAATCTTACCCAACCTTACTCATTTTTGCCCCTAACATATGTTATTATCACTTTCTTTGGAATGTTATATTTTGAATGTTTCAAATTTCAAGAAATATTATTAACTCAGGTAATATATGTGATTGGCCACATTTAGAAATCCTTTTATAAAAATGCCAAATACCCATAAATTTACTTATACTTATATCTTTTGATAGAATTAAATTGGACATGTATACAAAATAATGAGCAAGACTCTTTTTGTCATCATGTCCCAAACTAATCAAATTTCACCAAATAATATAATTTTTTTTTATAATTTACTTTTAAGTATATGGCAATTTCTAATTAGATTGAGACACAATTAGGATACAAAAAGTGAGACAAGTGATCTCCATCCCAAAATAATAGGTTTAGGCCGAAGTTTTTCTTACATCTACCTTTTTATATTTTAAATAGCTTATCCAAAAACTTATATTATTTTCGAATTACCTATTAAAACTTTGTATACTTTCGAACATTTATGAGTTTACTAACAAGATGTTGGTCTAATGGCGTAAGGTCTCACTGAATTTTCAGAACGACCAAATGGTCAAGGTTCGGAAGCAACAATTGTTGAGAGAGATAACCGTACCTCCTGAAATAGATTAATTACTTACCAAAATATGATGAAATACCTTTGATAATAAAAAAAACATTGATGTATGTAAATATCTTTGTGTCACACCATGTAATATGAATTGTGATTGGTCAGAAAAAATACTTAATATTAAACATTTAACTTAAATATATTTTTTCAACCAATCATAACTCATGACACATGAAGTAACATAAATTAAATTGTTGTGTAACAATAAGATATGAACATATAAATAAGCTACCAAAAACCATATGATTGTATTAAGTTTTTTTATTTTCAAATAAACTATCAAAAATTGCAAGTTCTTGCCAAAATATTAAAAAACTTGTCATAATCTTCATTCTCTCTCTTCTTTTAATATTCTCCCCTTCCCTTTTCCGTAGTCCTTTTTCATTATCCCCCATTGAGTCATTTCCATTATCTCGGCTTAGATGAACTTTCGTTCATACAAGTAAGTGAGTACAAATAGGCAAACATGTATGAATAATGTTTGTTCAACAACACAAACACTTAGAGTGAAGTTAATACACGTTTTAGTGGATGATCCCTTTATTTAGACATGTGCTAAAACTAAATGTAATAAAGAGTAAGAATATTGGCACGTAGGTTTTATCATAGTTAGCCCAAACACTAGCTATGTCTATAACTGAGACAATATATCATTAAACTAGTGCATTTATTCATATGATAATATATCATTGGTCTGAAAAAGAATGAGACATCATTCAAAATAGATAATCTCTAGCCCTAACTAACTAGAGTATTAAACTAGTGCCCCATGATAACAATGAGTTAGGATAGTGGAGAGGCAAGTGCTTCAAAAAACAAAGGGAAGTGTAATTTCCAATGACACTTTTATCATTTTGAATATAATAAAATTACACTTTTGCCATTAAAAACAAATGTAAAAATGTATATTTGCTTCTTCATTAATGGAGATGATCCTTGTTACCTAAAGCCTGAAAATACATCCAGAACTAGACCCAATTAATACTTTACATAGCATTAGATTCTACATAATATTAGATCACTCTACATCTTCATTCTTATTCATTCCTCCAACATTTCAAGCTCTAGATGAACCATTCCTAAATATATAGGTGTGTTAAAAGAAATTTGGTTACTTTTTTAGGTCCAACCCTAACACTCTCTTCCACAAATTAAAACTAACTTGTAGTTATCAGCATATAGCTTGTAGTATTAAAAGTGGATGTATAGATAACTTATTAAAATAGAGTTGTTCAATAAAATTAGTTTTGTAACCAAATGAAATTTTAAAGTGACTAAAAAGTATGTGCAATATTTATTTACTAATTAATTAATCAATATTTGAAGTAATTAAGTATACACATAACAAAATAAAAATTTTAATCCTTTATTTTAATAATTTATTTATAATTGGACATGCAATATTTTATTTATTTATTTATTATATTTTTTGGTCCTTTCCAATATATAT
Source organism: Lupinus angustifolius (assembly GCF_001865875.1). Classification (NCBI taxonomy): domain Eukaryota; kingdom Viridiplantae; phylum Streptophyta; class Magnoliopsida; order Fabales; family Fabaceae; genus Lupinus; species Lupinus angustifolius. The sequence continues at coordinate 2,462,672 of NC_032027.1, forward strand.
TTTATAAATATAATTAAGTTGGACAAATTTATACTATTCTTCAATTGTTTGACATTGTATATCATTAAAAAATTTAATATGAAAATAATTTATTCCCTTGTCTAACAATCAAATGGATAATTTATACATTATAAAAATTCATCATATGGTTTATTTTTAATTTGAGGTAACAAATGTATTATTTTAAGATTTTGAAGGGTAAAATTGATAAATGAAAGTTGTTTTTAGTGTCTAAATGTTACTTCAAGTAGAGCTCATTTACTAAAAGCTATGAGCTTCAATTTTTATTTACAGAATAACAATAATAACTTATTGAGTAAGTCAAAATACTACAAACTACTTAAAAATTTACAAGCTTATGTTGTCAATTATTGTGATATGTACATACGTATGGCAAAAAAGGTATTGAAATTTGCTGAGATTTAAAATTCAATGTAATGATATTATAAAAACTTTACATTGTTAATACATTATATTACTTTTGTTTGAAGGTCCGTAATAATTAATAAATTAAAGATAAATAATTTGCTAACAATATAAAAAATCTTTACACTATCACGGTATACATATTAAATCATTTTATTAATTAGCCTACCCGAATTATAACTCGAACTGTGTTAAAACTTGCTAAAAAATAATGAAAAAATAGGAGTTTAGTGGAGGTTCGCTCAAGTTATGTTTCCTCCTTAGTTATTTTTACCCAACTTGCTATTTTGCTTTGGAATTAGTGTAATTTTTATATCTAGTATTTACTGCAAACCATGTTATTGTAATCAATTCTCTAGAAAATAAGAAGCCATTAACTGTTACAGCAACAAACCGTGTTGCAGAAGAAAAAAGAATGAAAACAGAATGGTTGAAGAAATAAAGAAGAGATAGATGATTGAAGAGTAATTGAAGAATAATGCAAGAAGAGATTGATCATTTATCAATGTAAATTGAATTACACAATGCATCAACTAACTTTCCTTATATAGCAACTACCAACTAACTATCAACTATAAATGGAAAGTATCAAAAAAACAGAAAACTGAATTACAAAATCTCTCCTAATTTTAACATTCCCTCCTAATTCAGTTTCTCATCAAACTCTAGAACTCCTATGGTCCTTTTCATCTTCTCAAACCTCTCCTTCTTCAAAGGTTTGGTAAAAATGTCTCCCAATTGCACTTCACTCTTGCAAAACTCCAACCTCACTCTTCCTTTGCAAACTTGATCTCTAAGAAAGTGAAAACGAGTCTCAATATGTTTGCTTCTTCCATGAGCAACTGGATTTTTAGCTAAGTTTATGGCTGACTTGTTGTCAACCTTCAACAGCAATTCTACTTCCAGTCACTAGCAAGTCATCAACATACAAGCAAACTATCAACAATTCATTCAAAACTGACCCTTTTATGTATACTCCATGTTCTGCACTGCATTTAACAAAGCCTAGCTGCAACAAGAACCCATCAATTCTCCTATTCCATGCCCTTGGAGCCTGCTTAAGACCATAAAGAGCCTTGTGTAATCTGTAGACACAATTCTCCTTGCCTGCAGTCTCATATCCAGGAGGTTGATTGACATACACTTCCTCTTCAAGGGGACCATTTAAAAAGGCTGCTTTGACATCCATATGTTGAATTGACCAACCATTATAGCTTGCTACTGAGATCACAAGCCCACTTCTCCACCCTCATCAACATTAGTAGATGTAGCATAAGCCTCAATAGGTGTGGACACTGAATTGCAGCCCTGCATATTGAATCTCTTAAGCACATCAGAAGTATATTTCTTCTGGTGCATAAAGATTCCAGCCTTGGTCTTGGTGAATTCTATCCCAAGAAAGTAAGATAGATCACCTAAGTCACTCATTTCGAACTCAACCTTCATGCTATCTTTGAATGCAGT
>NC_032027.1:2464661-2464928 GCF_001865875.1 Lupinus angustifolius
ATGACTCTTCCCAGTTCCATCCTTGTGATTCATCCACCCTTACATCTCTGCTAATCATAATCTTCTGAGTTAGGGGATTGAAAAGTCTATATCCACCAGTTGAGTGATAGCCTAGCAGCACCAATCTCAAGCTTCTGTCATCTAGCTTCTGTCTTTGCACCTTAGGAATGTGCATATAAGCAATGGAGCCAAACACCCTAGGATGACCAACACTTGGCTTTAGACCAGACCAGGCTTCTTCAGGAGTGATCTCACCTAGCCTCTTAG
>NC_032027.1:2465028-2466501 GCF_001865875.1 Lupinus angustifolius
TCTTTGATGCCAAACCCAACTTTCATGTTCTGTTGTGGATAACATACAGTCTTGAGCATCAACTTGAATCCCAATCTTGAAAGTTCTGTTTGTTGAGAGTGGAACTTTCAGGATTAGATTCTTATCTCCATCAAACACCTTCAATTTTCTATCTTCCATGAGCATAGTGTATCCTTTTTCAAGAAGTTGTCCAAGACTCAACAAGTTGCTTCTCATCTTGGGAACATATAGAACATTCTGAATGCAGGAGTGATTTCCATCCCTTCTCTGAATTGAGATATCACCTATCCCTTCAGCTTCAATGCAGCTGTGATCTGCAAACTTAACTTTGCTTTTTGATGTTTCATCCAGAGATACAAACCACTCCTTGTGGCCTGTCATGTGGTTGGAGCACCCTGTGTCTAGATACCAACAATCATCCTTGGTGATGTCCTTTTCTGTTGTTACCATGAGGAGGACTTGATCTTCATCAGACTCATTTTCTTGGGCTAGTTTAGCCTCAACATCACCTCCTCCACTTACAAATTTGTTTCTGCACTCAGAAGCATAGTGACCAAAGATCTTGCACCTAAAACACTGAATCTTCTTCTTATCTGTCTTCTTTTTGTTTCTCTTCATGGCTTGATCATTCATATTGATTCTTTGCGAAGAACTAGAACCAGATTCTTGTCTAGAACCCTCATGACCCCTATCCTTCTCACCCTTCCACTTGCCTCTGAACTTCTTCTGAAAAGTGCCTTGGCTAGTGAACTTCTTATTGAATCTGGCTTGCAAGGCTTGTTCTGGATCTCTGTCTAGACTTCTCTCCTTGATTCTTTGCTCATGTGCTTCCAATGAGCTCTGCAATTCCTCAATCTTGATGTCCTCAAGATTCTTTGACTCCTCAATTGCCACAACAATGTGGTCAAACTTTGGATTCAAGGTTCTCAACACCTTCTCAACAATCAATTGATCCTTCATGATTTCACCACATCCCTTCATTAGATTAGTAAGGGATCTGATTTTTGTGAAGTAATCAGCAATGGTGTCCTCATCCTTCATTTGCAGGAGTTCATATTCTCTCCTCAATGTCTGCAATTTCACCTTCTTTACCTTCTCTGCTCCAGCATAGCATCTTCCAAGAATGTCCCAAGCTTCTTTTGATGTGCTAGACTGTGCAATTTTCTCAAAATTCGAATCATCTACACACTGATGAATCATTGCCAGAGCTTTGCAATCTCTCTTCATGCACTCTCTGTGAAGGGATCTCTGCACTTCAGTAGCTTCATCTTCCACTGCTTGGAAACCATCTTGCACAACATCAAGGACTTCTTGATATCCAAAAAGAACCTTCATCTGCACTTGCCATCTTTCATAGTTCTTGCCATTTAGAGTTGGTAGAACCATTGTAAATCCGCTATTGCTTGCCATTAGTGAGCTTCCTTCTTCCTTCTTACCACAGTTCCAAGATCAAGGAATGATGGCTCTAGATAC
>NC_032027.1:2466601-2556343 GCF_001865875.1 Lupinus angustifolius
AATATATATTTTATAAATATAATTAAGTTGGACAAATTTATACTATTCTTCAATTGTTTGACATTGTATATCATTAAAAAATTTAATATGAAAATAATTTATTCCCTTGTCTAACAATCAAATGGATAATTTATACATTATAAAAATTCATCATATGGTTTATTTTTAATTTGAGGTAACAAATGTATTATTTTAAGATTTTGAAGGGTAAAATTGATAAATGAAAGTTGTTTTTAGTGTCTAAATGTTACTTCAAGTAGAGCTCATTTACTAAAAGCTATGAGCTTCAATTTTTATTTACAGAATAACAATAATAACTTATTGAGTAAGTCAAAATACTACAAACTACTTAAAAATTTACAAGCTTATGTTGTCAATTATTGTGATATGTACATACGTATGGCAAAAAAGGTATTGAAATTTGCTGAGATTTAAAATTCAATGTAATGATATTATAAAAACTTTACATTGTTAATACATTATATTACTTTTGTTTGAAGGTCCGTAATAATTAATAAATTAAAGATAAATAATTTGCTAACAATATAAAAAATCTTTACACTATCACGGTATACATATTAAATCATTTTATTAATTAGCCTACCCGAATTATAACTCGAACTGTGTTAAAACTTGCTAAAAAATAATGAAAAAATAGGAGTTTAGTGGAGGTTCGCTCAAGTTATGTTTCCTCCTTAGTTATTTTTACCCAACTTGCTATTTTGCTTTGGAATTAGTGTAATTTTTATATCTAGTATTTACTGCAAACCATGTTATTGTAATCAATTCTCTAGAAAATAAGAAACCATTAACAACTATTATAAAGATAGGTACATTGATCTAATTATGTTAAATCTTTCTGTCATTTCTTCTTCCATTCTTTCATCTATCCTATTGGTCTCAACAAAATAAAGCAAAGAAAAACATCTTTGGAAGAGGAAGAAGTTTGAATAGCAAAATGGAAATTGTTAGGCTTGAGTGGAGTCTGACATGTATGTCACTTAATTAATTTTTTTTACTACTTATTGTGTAAAGAATTAATCTCTTTCAAAATGCATGACTATCCAAAAATCAAATTATTGATATTTTAGTCATCCTAAGATCTAACGAAGCCTTATACACCAACAACGGTCACTTAATTACTTTGTGATGTGATGAATGAAAATAAATACAGTTCCAATGGCCACCTATCATGGCACAAAACCACATTGTCCTCTCAAAATGTACACCCTTCAATCTAGCCTAACATTTCTCTAGTCCAATAATTTCTTCATCCCTAAACCACGTACCCTTTTCACTTTGAATCAAACATGATTCAACAAAAGTGGAAAACCGAAAGAAAAAAATAACTTTCACTCCTTCAATAATCCACCCTGCATTTTTTTGTTTGTAATTTCTCAAGAGGAGAAAAGTTTGTGTTGTGTGGCACCATGTTATAATAACAATGATACCAATACCATGGTTATAATAATATTAACCATTTCACGTGCAGACTCTTCACAACATTGCATGCATGCATGGTCTTCACCACGTGGTGCATGATAGCTCCAAACTATGGATTTGAATTATGGAATATTAATATTGAGGAACAATGCTACAACCTCGTGTGTTTATCTTGTTTTATTATTATTGTTACATGTTTTTGCTTTGTTAAGTCTTGTACCACGTGTTCAATGTGCGGAAGATGGTGATTCTTTAGTGCCAGCATTTTACTCTGAAGAAATATATAAGGAGCTTGAAGGTCTCACTGCAACCTTAACAAGGGACATCAAAGCAGAATTAAGCTTCTGCATAAAGGATGCGTTAGTCATTTTTTTTCATTATCTTGTTGCCTTTTCCTATTGCTTTGAATGCACTTATCCTTACTCACGTGGACAGGGGTAAATATCAAAAATAATAAATAATATAGTCTATTATGACAAGTTTATTATTTTAATTATAAATGAAATAACATTTTTATTAAAAGAAGGTATAAGAACTCTATGTATGTTTCAGTATTGGAGAGGGTCTTTGTCATCGACTTGTATAATCAATAAAGTTCGTAAATCAAAATTACTCGTAAAAGATAGATTTACATGAGTTAGGATCCTTTCTAATTATCGAGAATCAAATATATTCAAAATAAAATATAATAATTTACATATCTTTATTAAGATCATTTCCATATTTACAAATGGGTAAAAGTTGATTAAGAAAAGGGCATTTAATCACTATTATATTAGTTATTTAGTTACATAGTTGTATAGTTAATTGGTCACATTTATTATCCTATGGTTATTGACCATTTCAGTTTCCAATATTTCAGGAAGCAAGATTGGGAAGAGGCGTTTAACTTTAAGAGGAGGTTGCAATTCGTGGATAATTGTGTTAAGCAAAAAGGTATGAGCTCTCATATTAACATTTTAGTTTCATTTACACCTAAGATATGGCTTCTCAAGTTTGGAGTACTTCTTCAATGTTCTTCTCAAACTTAAAAATTTCTTTTATTATTTAAGGGGGAGTTTTAGCACATGTCATATTTTCGGAAGACATGCAATGTTATATGAGAATGAGACTGAATATTGGATGATAAAATATTAATAAGAGAATAGACTTAATGTAGGAGAGATGAAAATGTAACGTTTGATGAATCAGTATACACAAGACAAGATAAGATTAGAAATATATGTATCATGGAGATGGAGAAAGTTCAAGTACCTCCAATTGGAGAAAAAAATGGTATAATTGCGCCGTAGGTGATTTGGACATATGTAGAGGAGACAAGTAGAAGCATAGTAAGAAGAGTAGATCAAATGGAAGCTAGTCCAATTCCTAGAAGAAGAGGGAAACCAAGAAAAACCATAGGTGAAATGATTAAGAAAGACTTCACATTTAATGTTTTGACAATAAACATTATGATGCAACATTATGGCGTTGTTCGATCCAGGTAGCCGACTTGGTTTTTTTTTTGTATTTAAGGTGTATAACGTCAACTGAATCATTAAAATTGTTAAGCTGTTAATCAATGGTACATAAATGATTCTATCACAGCTTAAAATATATTTGTGTGGTTTCAAGGCATTGGAATTCTTAGGCTAAGAAATTATTGCTCTGTTCTTTTCTTGTGCAATTTTCTTTTTGTGAAGCAAACTCATGTCATTCATTCTACATCAGTTCCTAAACATAATTTGATTTACATGACAGGAGATTTCAGAGATAGAATATGTACTTCTGCTGAAATAAGATACTACTTCCGAAGTTTGTTCGAGCAAGGAGCTTCAGCATCAGGTTATGTAAAACCAAACAAGAATTGCAATTTGACTTCATGGGTTGATGGTTGTGAACCTGGTTGGAGTTGTAGTGCTGCTCAGAATGTTGATCTCAAAAAAGATACAAAGGACATTCCTGGTAGAATTAAGAACTGCCAACCTTGTTGTGAAGGGTTTTTCTGTCCTCAAGGGTTGACTTGCATGATAAGTAAGTGTTTTATGACTCTTAACATTTTACCTCTATGAGGATGGAATTATGTTAGTCATTGAGATTTTAACTGTAGTTTGGAGAAAATCTTAAGGGTTATTGGAGGTAGAGAAATATGTGTGGTATATCAGCTTTGTTGATCTTCAATTTTCTGGCTTATCATTGCTATGCTAGATATGGCACACATTAAATAGAACATAATAAAAACATCAGAGTGGTAAGGAGGTTAGTCATCTTAAGTCAGGTCTCGCTTTCGAGTCTTGTGAATGTCTCGCTTTTGAGGTTTGTGAATGAAAAAATAGGTATGGAAAACTTTGTCCCCTTAAATTGATATTTCGAGTCTTGTGCTTGATAGTTTAATCTTTCTCTTGTCAACTTAAGGCCAAGACAGATGCAGTATTCTTTTTCATCAGCTTTATTTTTTATAGTCATCACTATAATTTTTATATTATGTGAAAGAACACATTTGTTTCAATTAAGATCTCTGGAATTGTCTTTTGTGGATGAAAACTAGCTGCTCTAGTATCATACTGATGTATTTAACTTTTCTGATTTTCCTGTCTGTGAAGCTTGTCCACTTGGTTCTTATTGTCCACTTGCAAAACTGAACAAAACAACTGGAGTATGTGATCCGTAAGTTCCAATGTTGACCTTACTTTTTCTCAGTTGTTGTTTATGCTTAGTAATTTAATTTAATGTCAATAAGAAATAGACTCCATATAGCAGAGATGATAATATTGTGTTGGATGAGTGAAGACAATAGACAAGGTAGGATTAGAAATGAATGCATTAGGAAGCAAGTTGAAGTAGCTCCTATTATAGAAAAGATGGTAGAATCGCGCCTTAGGTGGATTTGGACATGTGTAGAGGAGACCAGTAAAAGCCTTCGTAAGGAGTAGATCAAATGGAGACAAGTCCAATTCCTAGAGGAAGAGGAAGACCAAGAAAAACCATAGGCGAAATGATTAAGAAAGACTTAGAGATTAATGTCTTGTCGATGAACATGATTTATAATAGAACATTATGACATCGTTCGATCCATGTAGCCAACCCCACCTAATTGGATAAAAGCTTTGTTGTTATTGTCTATTTTTGTTTATGCTTAGTCGTAATGTAATAATATATTCATCATTATGGAAATGTTTGAGCCATTAAAGTCATGGTGATAACTCTTTGATGTATGCAAATTTGCAGATATAGTTACCAGATACCTCCAGGAGAAACAAATCATACTTGTGGTAGTGCTGATATTTGGTCTGGTGTTATGAACAATAGTGATATCTTCTGTTCTCCTGGATCATATTGCCCAACTGCAATAGAAAAAAAATCTTGTGATAGTGGGTACTGACTTATCTTAGGACTGCTTTTTCTCATATATAAATTGTCTATATCTAATTTTGTTTCAAAAGATAATGTCATCTACCACTAACAGTTGAGAAATAATCACTGATATCATGTTCTATGATTTCAGATTTTACTGCAGAACTGGCTCGACTCATCCAAATCGTAAGTTTAATTTCTAAGTCAAATTTACTCCATGATACATTTATTTAAATTTTGCTTGATGAAGTCGTCCGTCGTCACATTTTATAATTATAGTAAACTTTTGATGTTCTCCTAATTAGGCCTGATACCTTGTTTCCAAAAAAAGTGATGTTTAAACATTGTCCATATAGATGAATACATGACAGCAAAACTGGAATGATAAAATGTTAAAATTAGCATGACTTGGCAAATTATCTATTAGTAATTGGAATTAAACTTTTATGTCTATTTACATGCACTACTTTGTTTCTATGAGAATGGAGGACATTAAATTAAAACCTTACTGTGTATTTTTCATTTTTGCAGCATGCTCCAGGTTGAGTACCTGTAACCCAAATACAACAACCCAAAATATGCATGCTTATGGTGCTCTGTTTATTGTAAGTAGATTCCAATCTAGTATTAGATTAAATTTATCTTAGAGTCCTTCTTCATTCATTTTTGCTTCATTGGTTATATAGCCAATGAGTGTTTATTCTCGAAAGTTTCGTCTTCTCATAGGTTTTGTTGTTTATTATGACATACACATAATTTTTAAAGCTTCTCTCTCTGCACAAATTTTAGTTTCTTATCTTGCAACATAAAGAAACATAGCATGATATCAGAAGAGAATTGTCCTGAACTTACTTACCTTTTTACGCAGTCACTGAGACAGAACATGGTAATAATATGTAACATGGATAAAACTTAGGTGTTAATGTTATTCTTAAGGCGCTTGTGGTTCTTTTTTCAATAAGAACATGTATAAAAACTCCTCAATGAAAATATAATATACGTGTCGGTTGTTACACATGTTGAAAAACAACATGATGAGTACCTAAAGATCAATACCTAAGTTTTGTCCTTGTAAATATTCACTAAGCATTTCTTCTCTTACATTTGGTATTATTTCTCTATGTAGATTGCTTTGAGTACCCTCCTGGTGTTCATTTATAACTGCTCTGATCAAGTTCTAGCTACTAGAGAAAGAAGGCAAGCTAAATCCAGAGAAGCTGCAGCAAGACATGCAAGAGAAACTGCACAAGCTCGCGAAAGGTGGAAAATAGCAAGAGATGTTGCTAAGAAGAAAACATTGGATTCATTGTCACGCACCTTTTCGCGTAAAAAATCTACAAAGCAAGGAGAGCCAGCAAAGGGTTTCGGTAAAGCAGGTGGTGCTCTTTTTCCACCAACGCCTCCGGATGCTGCAAGCACACCTGAGCCTTCAGGTTCAAAAGGCAAAAAAAAGGAACCTAGCAACCTTTCTAAAATGATGAACTCATTTGAGAATGATCCGAATAGCCAAGAAGGATTTGATCTTCAGATTGGAGATAAGAACATTAAAAAGAATATGCCAAAGGGAAAACAGTTGCATACACATAGCCAAATTCTAAGGTATGCTTATGGTCAGATTGAAAAGGAGAAAGCTCAACAAGAGAATAATAAGAACTTGACTTTCTCCGGAGTGATTTCAATGGCTACTGAAGGTGAGGTTAGGACAAGGCCTGTGATTGAGATAGCTTGCAAAGATCTAACTCTCACTTTGAAAGGGAAAAACAAACAAATACTGAAATGTGTGAATGGTAAAATCATGCCTGGTAGAGTTTCAGCTGTGATGGGACCTTCCGGAGCAGGAAAGACAACATTTCTTTCAGCTATTGCAGGAAAAGCAAGAGGGTGCACTATGACAGGCCAAATTCTAATTAATGGAAAACAAGAGTCCATTCACTCATTTAAGAAAATTACTGGTTTTGTTCCACAAGATGATATTGTGCATGGGAACTTGACAGTGGAGGAAAATCTTCGGTTCAGTGCAAGATGCAGGTATCTGATTGATTTGCCTTGAACAACTTACTTTTTTGCATTTCTGTTATATTGATTTCTAGAGAGTTGAGGTCTATGTACTGCATATGTTATTACTTTCACAAGCCATTGCACTTGATTCAAAGCTTAGTAAAATTAGGACACTTTATTTTATATTTAGCAATTACATATGTTGTGTTTCTACTTGTTATATATTGGTTTTATTGATCTCAATGGGAATTGTTTGGTGCTTGTGTTAATATTTTTCAGTAAAAACATAACATGTGTAACTTGACATGCTACATTTTTATTGACGAAATGTTATACCTGTTTTGTCTATTGAAAAATATCACCACGAGCACCTAGAAAACTACATGTAACTTTTGTCTTTAAGTGTCAACCACAATCTAATTGTTTACATCATTCAAATGGCTGCTTCATGATACTGAAGACTACCAGCAGACATGCCGAAACCAGACAAGGTTCTAATAGTTGAAAGAGTAATTGAGTCTTTGGGTCTCCAGCATATAAGGGATTCTCTAGTAGGAACTGTAGAGAAGAGAGGCATATCTGGAGGGCAAAGAAAACGTGTAAATGTAGGACTAGAAATGGTGATGGAGCCTTCTTTATTAATCTTAGATGAGCCTACAACTGGTTTGGATAGTGCATCTTCTAGTTTACTGCTTAGAGCACTCAGACGTGAAGCTCTCGAAGGAGTTAACATTTGCATGGTGCTTCACCAACCTAGGTAATTAATACTTTTATTTCTCAATCACTCTACTAACTTATTTTGGGAAATGTTTGCTGAACATCAAATTTTGATGTTCCTTTACTTTTTCTATGTATAATTTAAGTGCATGTATATAGAAAAAGTAAGAGATAACGTTAAATTTTACCATGTTTGAATAACAGAACTCTTTTATTTTTGGTCGAGACATAAGTTATAACTATAAAGCTGTTAGAGTTAACATAGTCTAGACCGTTGGATCAAAATCTCACCACTAGACCAAAAATTATAGTTGTTAGGGCGCAACTTTATTTTCTCATTGGTGCAACATCATACTGGGGTGTTAAGCTCCTTTGATGTGTGTCAACATGTACATATGATTCACAAAGGTAACATTTGATAGACATGTCAGAACAAGATACAATAGAAGAAGCGAGTTATGTTTTGTGTCTGTTTTATTATATTAAGGGAACAGAACATGACAAAAGATTTGGTTACTCAAAAAGGGGTGAAGAAACCAAAGACGGTAGAATAAAATATCATGTTTCGTCAATTCATCTGCACACCAAATGCTACCTAAGGGTGATTGTTGGCTTCCATAAAACCAATATAGAGAATAAAATATTTGGGCAGCCTTGGCGCACTCTTGAGCTTCTTTACATTCTCAAATATATTCATATCATAATTTTTGTTTTTTGTGATGCAGCTATACTTTGTTCAGAATGTTTGATGATATAGTATTTCTAGCCAAAGGTGGTCTTACTGCATATCATGGTCCTGTTAAAAAAGTGGAAGAATACTTTGCAGGTATCGGAATCCCCGTGCCGGACCGTGTGAATCCACCAGACCATTTCATTGACATTCTTGAAGGCTTAGAGAAACCAGGTTCAGGTGTAACTCATGAACAACTTCCTGTCAGATGGATGCTTCATAATGGATATTCAGTACCACATGACATGCTTCATTTCATTGATCAGATTGCTGCATCTTCATCTGGTTCACAGGTGCCTGAAGCAACAAAGGCTAACGATGAACCTGTTGATCAATCCTTTATTACAGAGTTTTGGGCTGATTTGAAGAGCAATGTTCAGATCCAAAGAGATCACATAGAAGCAATCTTCTTAACAACAAAAGACTTATCTAACAGAATAACTCCTGGTGTTGGCAGACAATATAGATACTTTGTTGGACGGTACGGAATCTGATGCGTTAGTATACATAAAATTGATCAGGGCAACTAACCAAACACCTGAATTTTTAGATTCTCAGAAACAAGATTAGCGTCTCTATCTTTTGATAAGATACAAATTGAAAGTTAGACTTAAGTAACACATTGTTGTATGCACATAAGTATCTGTTTATCGTTTATTTGGATATGTATATAGTTGCCTAATCTATAATTTTCAGCTTGCAAAATTATATTTTCTTCATTAGGTCTTTGCTAAAAACTATTTCATACTTGTTTTGAAGGAGTTTTTTTAATCCCTTTTGGACTATTTCATTGCTTTCAGGGTTGGCAAGCAGCAACTGCGAGAAGCAAAATTAATAGCAGTGGACTATCTTCTTTTATTAGTTGCGGGTGCTATCTTAGGAACTCTTACTAAAGTGAATGATGAAACATTTGGGTCCCTTGGCTATACATATACTGTCATAGCTGTCTGTAAGTTAGAAAGCTCCCTATTGAACTTATTCTCAATTGTGTGCTGATTCTAGAAATGAAAATCTATCTTTTCTTTCTTTAGGTGACTTGAACCTCTAAATTCAGATTAATGTATAAGTTTAGAAAGTAGAAAGAAGCAAAGTTTGAAGCTTCTTTTACAATATCATAATGGGTGCATTTCACTAAGCACCTTATTAAGCTCTCACTTGATAGGCTTTCTTGAAATAAGCTAAAAATTGAGCTTACTTTTGTAAGAAAATCGAAGCTTTTTTATTTACCATTGAGGGTATGTTTGGATAAACATCCAAATTAAGCGCTAATTCAATAAAAGGTTTTGAAATAAACTAAAAAGACCTTATTTCATAAGTTTTTCTTATATGCATTTCTGATAAGCATATTGAAATAAGCTAAAAAGAGCTTATAAAAAGGTTAAAAGCTATTTTCATAAGCTTATTTTCTCAAGCTGTTATCATAAGCACACAAAAAACTCTCTATAAGCTCTTCCAAACGCTGTTGACTAAAGCTTTCAATTGTCTCTTTATTAATTCATATTGTATATTTGCAGCACTGCTTTGCAAGATTGCAGCTCTCAGATCATTTTCTTTGGATAAGTTACATTACTGGAGAGAAAGTGCAGCTGGGATAAGCAGCTTGGCTCATTTTCTAGCCAAAGATACGATCGATCTTTTCAATACTATAGTCAAACCTTTGGTTTATCTCTCCATGTTCTACTTTTTTAGCAATCCAAGATCAAGCTTTGGCAGTAACTACGCAGTTTTGCTTTGTCTAGTGTACTGTGTGACTGGCATGGCTTATGCATTAGCCATTTACTTTGAGCCTGCTCCTGCACAATTGGTATGGAACATATCAATGAACTCATTTCATCTACACATTCTCTTTATATAACACCGTCGGTGCCAAAGATTGTGAATGGTCAAAAATCTTTAAATTATTTGATATGTAGTAGAATATAATTTAAATTTAAGTTTTTTTACCAATCAAAATCACAACCTCTGACACAAGGAGTATCGGGATTACAAATTATAGGACAACTGATGTTATCTCATTTTCTTACATGGTGTTGCACTTGTGTCTTTTTTTGTTTTTTCTTTCACTTGTAGTGGTCAGTGCTTGTTCCTGTTGTTATGACTCTGGTTGCAAGTCAGAACAGAGATACTCCATTCATGAAGATCCTAGTAAAATTGTGCTATCCAAAATGGGCTTTGGAGGCCTTTATCATTGCAAATGCTGAAAGGTTTGTTTTAACCACTTTTTTCTCTCTCATTCTCATTCTTTTGACATATATAAATTACTCAATTTATGTTCATCTGGAGGATAGAAAAACTGTCTTTCAAACTTTCTCATTAAAGTTTGAATCTGCATCATGAGTGTGCCTATTCTAGTATATATATAGTTGGTTCAGGATTGAAAGAGCAGCTTCATCAAATACTCAACCATCCTATAATAATGTCTAAAAATAAAGACGTAGAACTCAATGATTTGTCAATGAACATGAGTTATGATAGAGAACTATGGCGTCATTCGATTCATGTAGCTGATCGACCTAATAAGATAAAGGCTTGATTACCGTTGTTTTAAAACAATAAGAGACTATTAACTTTTATTAAGATGGTTTCATATATAACTTGCAACTTCCTTCTTGATATGAAATTTACTAAGCTTCTACAATTTGCTTCATGTCTTGAGATATTATATGGCCAGCTTAGGAAAAGACTACATTACAACTGAAATATAACTTGCCATTTTTAATTGCCTATAAAAATCTACTAACTGCTATTTTCTATCCATTGCTCATGTTGAGAAATTGATTGAAGTTTTAATTGTTTATTTAATTCTCGACCATATAAAATTTTCAATGTGGCACTTTTCTTAGGTACACTGGTGTATGGCTAATAACTCGTTGCGGTTCATTGATGAGCACTGGCTATGATGTTAGCGATTGGCCTATTTGTTTGATTGTCCTCATTTTATACGGTATACTTGCTAGAGTTGTAGCATTCTTTTGTCTGGTGATTTCTCAAAAGAAGTGATTTAGGATGTGATACTTGGAATTAATGTGATTTTAGTGTAAAAGTCATAGATGTTTATTACCATTTTAGGTTCTTAGGTAAGTTTTTGGTTCTACTACTGTTTTCTTTTTTGTGCATGTAAATTTTAATCTATTCTCCCTCTTCTCTACATAAACTATGAGTTTGTTAAAAGAATTTACCACAGCAAATCTTGTAGTCTAGAGCTCTCTAACATTGTCTTCAGAGCACTTTCAGTTAGATTCTTCTAAATGCAGAATTACTTATTCTTTTAACTATCTTCAATTTCATGATTCTAACATAATGAAATATGTTCTTCTTGCTCATTGAGTGGTATATATGTAGATTTTGTTTGGGAGTTAATAGGGAAATGGAACGAGAGAGATGAATGGGTTAGGAATGGGAGGGGAAAAGGAAGAAAATGAGAATAAACTAATAATAATGTAATAATATTTTTTATCTTTCCTTTAAAAATGTAATTAACAATGAAAAATAGACAATAATATATAATTATATAATATTACTAAAAATATTTAGTTATTTTGACATTTTAATTCTAAAAAACCTCAAATTGGAGAACTTTAAAAATAAACACATGAATGGTTTTACAGAGTTCGAGAGACCCTCCAAAACCTTCATCTTTCTTTCATCCAACTCCCAAATAAGGGGAAGGTTTTCTAAAGTCATCTCTTCCCTTACCTTCTCTTCCAAAACCTTACTCTCAAACAAAGCCTTAGAGTTTTAGTATAATACTTTCTCAATCGAATCTTGAAGTTATTATATGTTTTCTCACTAAGGGGTGAAAGAAATATGTTATGTTTTATGATTTGGTTTATTAGGATGATAACTGTTTTGATGGGTTAATAAACATTTCTCATTATTGATATAGTATCCACTCCTTATAACTTCTCAACAAGTAATATAATTTTCAAAAAAAATTTTATAACCCAAATATCAAGTGTAATCTATAGATGAGTTAGGTGTATCCACATCCAAACTGATTAAAAAAGAAACCAAAAAATCTAAAATGCAAAAACGGAAGTTCTTTGGATCGGCCAAGATTAAATTGCGAATTTAATAAAAGTTTGCACCGAAACGAACTGTTAGTGTAGCTATTGGATGAAAATGTGGTTGATCTGAGCCGTTGATTTGATTACCAGTCACCTTTTATTATTGAGAAGTCGGTTTGGACAAGTGAGACTTCAACGCATACAAAAGTCGGTTTCGGGTAGGATGGCTTCCGGCTTGGGTGAGGTCTCTTTCAGTAAAGACGACTTCTGACTATGGTGAGGTCATATTTTGTGAAGACGACTTGTAAACACAGTGGGTCGTGGACGTATGTGAGCACATGAGTCGTGGTAGTATAAAAAAATTCCTCTTGGGCCTAATTTTTTGTATTGATTAGAGCATTTTTGAAATTAAATTTAAATTTTGTAATTATAAAATTTGTGATAAAAGATCAATTGATTCAATGGGCATATTTTTTTTAATCATCGGAGGCAGATTTTAAGTTGTCATATAAAAAATTGTAATTGGGAAATTAAAATAAAAATTAAATTCATTTAAAATTAAGTTACAATAATAATAATTTTAAAATTCCCGAAATATCCTATTGTTTCACACCTACGTGGTTGTCTATGACGTCGTGACCTTACTCAATGTTCAACTCTAGTCTGATCTTCAACTGTAGTATGATCTTCAACTGTATTTGTCTCTGCAGTAGGCAAAACATTATCATCAACCATGTCCAACACCATCATCTTGATTTAAGTTAAACCCCATATCATTGAAATATGTATTTGCTGATTGAGGTGTACCCAATAAGTTATTCATGAAGTCACTATCCTCTATAGAGAAAGAGTGACGATGAGGCATGATATCATCGTGCGATGGTGGTGCGACGGTTCATATTGAAAATACATTTTTCCTGGTTGAATGTAGAGCTAGACATTGATAATTGATACATCAGATGTTGTGACATAAATTGTTATGACATCATGGGTTGGTTCATCGTAGGTTGGAACATTGGAATTTGAGGTGCGGGATGTGTAGGGATGTATGGTTGTTGTTGAGTTTGTTGATAATTTATTTGGCATAGATCTCGTAGTACTAAATCAGCAGATAAGTATAGTCTATAATTGGTTAAATACCAATTCATATATTGTTGTGTGTGGACTGGATTATGGATTGGAAGTCCTTGCAAGACTTGATCATTGCGATGACTTCAATGATCAATCCACTATGCATGCTTGATGGCCCAATTTGTGGCTTGATTTTCGCGTTTGTCAATTTTGTGCAGGGCATCAATATTCTTTGGTGATCGTGGAACGTCTTGAACCAAGCCAAATTGTAGTGTGACTCGATTTGTTTGATATCATTCGACGATTGAGAAACAAATCAAAGCTCTACATGTACTCCACACCTTATCTTGTTGGACATGATCTGGGAGATTGTTGTTATAAGTCTCATATGGGAGTCATTTAAACTACAAAAAAGATATAGAACATATTATTAGGAAATCAAAATATTGTTTCAATTTGTAATGGTAAGAGTTTAAAATATGTTACTTCATTGACGTCCATTTGATCTATGCATGACCTCTATGCTGTCAAATCCCCACGTGGAATTCTTGTAAAGATACAGTTTCTGAGACCCTGCCTATATAAAATTTATATTAGTTATGATAGAAAAAAGAAAGAACGTACTTGTAAAAAAAAAAATTATGTAGGTAGAAATAGATATTACCTTTAAGCAAATGGATAAGTTGGTTTAGTATTCACCCTAGGTGCAATGAAAGGTAGGCGATACCACGCCCAAGATTGTAAAAGTAGCAAGCAGTCACTCATGACCCTTGCATTTGGTTTTGTTGTCTTACACAACTCTCGATATGAGTTAGCCAAACAAGCTAAACCCCAACTATATCGATTAACTCTTGTTAGGTCCTGAAGTAAAGGTAAGTACATTAAATACACTCGACTATTAGATTTATCAGGTATCAACTCTCCATCAATAATTCAGAGGATGAGTATCCTACCGTATTGTTCTATTTTTAGTTGTGTAGCTCTAGATGGCAGTTGGCTAAAGTTTTGAATTAACCAAGTTAATTTTAACTCACAACCTCATATATCTACTCTTTCAATTGGAACCTTACCCAAAAGTTCCAAACACAATTCAAACGTGTGAATATGTGGGTGTCTCCCTCTCCTAATCTAAAATATATGATATTTCAAATAAAATTATTGTTATGTTGTCCTTCAAGTTAATAAAATGTCATCCTTACAAAATTATATGGATGTCTCCCTCTCTTGATCTAAAATATGTAATATTTTAAATAAATTTATTTTTATGATGTCCTTCAAGTTAATAAAATGTGATTCTAATATTTTGTTATTAAACAAAATCTATATGCTGATAGTTGAAGATAATTTCTACCGTTACTTGATGGTAGTTGATATTGATAACTATGCTATTTATAAGTTGGATACTTAGGATATGAAGTCTTATCGGCAAAGAAGACATTCTGATATTGTAAAACTAGTTTGAAATGTTTTATATCGTCTTCTTCAATATTTTATTGTAAATTATAATTATTATTGATAAATTATACACAATGTAGGCATCTATTTTGGACACAATTATTGACCAAGCAGAATATATGAGACAAATGTCATATTTCCCCAAGTTGTCAACATGAGAAATCAAAAATGGAGATAGTCAGCCCAACTTATGGAAAAGGTATAAATATTTTTAAAAAAATTATTTTATTGTCAACATTTTATGACATATTTATATTTATTATAGTCGAAATTCTGTAACATGAGTTATGCAATGGCTAGAAATGGAAGACTCATTCATTTCTAGTATCATTGGAGAGATACAATTTATTTAACTATGTTAATTAATATTAAATTTGTGAATAACAATAAAACTAATTATTGTTTAATAAATGTAGTTTCATGATGAAACTGTGCGGATGAAGACTGCTCTAAAGTTGGTGATGTATGACATGAACAAGATGAAGAAGGAAGTTAGGACCAAGACTACATTGATATGGTCAAAGTTGCCCTTCATCTGAACAGGACTTCCATTATTTTTTGCATTTTGGTATACACTCATGTTTTGTATGAAAATTTGCCACAACTATATCACACTTATTTTTTTGATATCACTGCTTATTTTTAGAAGCAATGATAAATTGTATTGTGTATGAATTTTGTTATATTTTTAACTATGATAATATAAAGTATTTACTTTTTCTATCAATGTCCTTAATCTACCATTATTTTAATCTAATCTAAAATTATGTAATCATGTCCATGATGTAAAAATAACATAAAGTAGCAAATGAAAGCACATTGACAACCAATTCATTTAAACAATAACATATAGTAGCAAAATTACACATAGTAGCAATACAAAAAGTAGCAAAATTATATGAAGTACTCATTCTCGAAAAAAGTATGACTACAATTACCATAATTTAAACAACTAAGTATGTTGTGTCTAGTTTCTCAATGTCCATATTGGTTACCATGCTTACCTATTGAGCTCGTCCCAATAACTCGTCTTTAGGACGCACACGAACAGAGTCCTTTACTTGGTCTTCATTACCATTAACAACATTTTCCACGGAACTGAAATTTTGTTTCAATCGGAGTCTACTACAGTCATTGTAAACTTTTTCCATCATTTCTTTAAAGTCTTCCTCCGTTTTGAAAGCAAGGTTACACAACACTTTGCAACCATCACTCAAAGCTCCATATCTTCTGCTTTTAACTGATTCTTGACTTAGGTCACACTGTTCGAAGTTTACATGATGAACATATTTTGCTTTTTTTGTCCATCTGTCAAGAACAAGACAAGATGGCAATTGTGACATGTCGAGAATTAGTAACACAAAAACAGTATGACTACATGGCATCTCAAAAGATTTTATTCTTCTACATAAACATTTAATGTCCACATTAGAACCGCCATCATAATGGGAAACATGCTATTTTTGGTTTGGGTTGTAATACTTTTCGACTTTGTATATTACATGACTTGTGTTTGGTGGGTAGAAATTATTTTTATTTTTGCAGCTTCCAATAACACTTTGCGAAATGCTTTGAACACCGCTCTAGTATATATGGTAGCGACATGACCCTCTAAACTATGATAAGGAGTTTGTAACAACTCATCACCATGTGAAAATTTAAAATCTTCAACCACCTCATTGTTGCGTATGTGACTTACACATCATTGAAAATGATGCAAAAACTTGGTCACATTATATCCAGACTCTATGTAGATTTCCCATTTGTAAATGTAAGCCTTTGCATCGTGATGTGGTGTGCAAACCAGCATAAAACTTTTTCAGAATGTAAGACTTGACTCACATACTTCTCCAATCATAAGTCTGAGCGGCCCAAACATTATTTTGAAGCCCATGTTTGACGATAATTTTCCCCACATCATCTGAAAATCTTCAACATCAACGTATATCACTTTCTAGAAATCCTGATGAAAGTTCTTTTTCTTTATATTTTTTCCAGCATTGTTACATATATGACAAACACATAATCTATGATGAGCTTCAGGAAAAACTCTTTGGATTGCATTCCTCGTCGCCAAGTCCCCATCGTGATAACACACTTTGGTTGTTTTCCGTTCATTGCCTCTAAAAATTTTTCAAGAAGCCACACATATGTTTCCTCTATCTCATTTGACACAACAATTATAGCAAATATTGTTGTTTACTTGTGATGATTTACACCAGAAAATACGACGACTGGAAATTTATGTTTGTTTCGACTGTAAGTTGCATCAAATGCAAGAACATCTCTGCAAATTGAGTAGTCGAAAATGCTACATCCATCAACCCATAACAATTGTTACAACTTACTTTCTTCATCTACTGTATGTCTCCAATATATTGTACAATCTGATTTCTATAGCTCCTTCAAGTATTGTAAGGTTGTTTTTGTGTCGCCATTTTCGATCCTTCTTTGCTTCTGGATTTGATTGTATATGTCTTTCTTCAAAAACCCAATGTAGGGATAACCATCACATTGACCACCAAATGAAGCAAATATTTTTCCCGTTCCAATGCCCACCTCTCTCATGGTGTTCATCTAAGTGACAGTTGTCTCTGTCATTTTTCTGTTAGAGGCCATCATCCCACCGTAATGTTCACCAAAGATTTCGTGGCTATGTTCATCGGAAAAAATAACTGACATACTAACCTCTCTTTTCCTTGTCAACATGGATCTTCATTCTTGCTAAACAAGTGCATCTTGTGTCTTTTCTGGACACCCTCTTCCGATCTATATCATCTTTTTTCTCTCTAAATCCTTCTCTATCACAAAAAAATGATTGTCATAAAATTTCACTATCTTTGTCCCTATGATATTTTCTAATACTGAATCTTTTCTTCATACCATATTTCTTATAAAATTCATATGCAATATCATTGTTCAAAAACATTAACTTCTTCCCCTCATCTTCATTTAACAATCCAAAATTAATTTCTTCAAAACCTAAATCTTCTGTTTCGTTTATATTTTCAACACCACTATCATCAAATTCTTCTACAACCTAAAATCACAAAAATATATCGTTTACATGACAAATATAAAAACTAAATAAAAAAATTTCTCAAAAATAATACCTCATCGCAATAGTTTTCATTGAAGTTAATTTCTTCTTCCATCTACTAACATAAACAAAGAGCAAAAAGAAAACTAATCAATACAATTATAAAAAAAAAAGATTACAATACAATAAATCATAATTTTTATTCACAATCATATTGCATAAAATAGTTTTCATTACTGTTTTACTTCATAACAATCTAAACAAGGAAGAAAAAAGTGAAAACTAACTTGAACAAAGCACTATCAGCAATCCAAACAACTTTCACAAAACTATGTTATTACACCCTTCTACGGCTGCGAAAGATGAAGATTGTAGGGATAAATACATATATTGAAGTCAGTTTCGTGCATATCGACGTCAGTGATCACGACTTCTCTACCTAGGTCGTCTAGGGGGAAAACGACGAACTGAAGTCTTCTTTCACCAAACCGACTTCCTCCTAGAAGTTGTTTTCGTGCATACCAACGTCAGGTCCACCAGAAGTAGCATTGAGACAACCCGACTTCTATGATGATGTCTCACTCCGCCAAGACGACTTCTAATCGGTGAACAATAGGTAGCCGGTAATCAAAGATTTTCATCCAATGGTTGTGCACTAGTTCGCTTCTGAGCGAACTAATATGCAGTTTGCATATTAGTTCTCGCCATTTGAATCGTGCTCTACTACTTTTCAAAAAGGTAGTCCATGAATCAACTTTGAATTCATAAGGTTAAATTAATCCCTAACCTCTCAAATTAGTTGATAATTTTAAAGTAGCTCCTATAAACTAAAAAAATAAACGTATGCTGATAATCATATATAAATGAGCCAATATCGTAGGAAGTTGCAAGGGTAGCTGAATTAGAGCAACATTCTTAGTGGTTAATTTATATTAGTAATTTTGGTTACCTAATTGGGAATAGATTTGTCTGATTTGGCTTCAAGCATCAATCAAGAAAATGATTGGTCTATGGCTTGATCAGGTAGAATCCCCATCTAATATGTGGCTAAAATTACCCAATATCAAATATGGTTAAAATATGTCAACCCACATAATTAAGACAACTTGACTTGTCATGAACGTGTGGTTTGTTAACTATGAGTGTAAAAGTTTGGTTCAGTTTTTAATGTAATTTAGTGATCGAACCGAATATAAAGATATGATTTGGTTTACCTTAATTAACAATAAGTTTTATTACAAAAACTGAACCGAATATAAAGATATGATTTGGTTTACCTTAATTAACGATAAGTTTTATTAATTGTTTGTTCGGTTCCATGATTTTCATGGTTTTTTTTTTAAATTTTGTTTTTGTAAAATGTATTACAAGATATATTGTTCGTCCATAAAAAAGAAAAACACTACTATTATTATTATAAGTAGAAAATTAAAACACATATTACTTATTATTAACATATATATTATATAACAATTATATAATTTAGGAAGAAAAAACGAATGACCATAATAGTATAATTTCTAACAAATATATTATCAATAAGTTCACGATTGTTAACAAACATAACAGTCTAATAAAATATATATCAATTAGTAATATATATAACATTATAATTCACAATTAGTAACATATATAACAATATATATATAATAATTTATGGTATATGTTTGTTTCAAATCCAGTATCATGAAAGTTAGAAGAAATATTATAAATCATCATACGTCTTAGAAAGTATCATATATATATATATAACATAATAACAGTTTAGTAACATATATAAACTACAACTCATACAAAATTGATAATTTAAGACACAAAATTGGTTCAAGAATTCTCTAGTATCTACTTTTTCAACATATAGTTCGGTTCCAGTGATTCTTAAATTTCTAAAACCGTGAATCGAACTGAACATAAATAATTCCTTAAAAAATAATCGAACTTAGCAGCGAAACCAAATAGAACTACATTTTATGGTTTGATTCGGTTCAGTTTCACGGTTTAAACCATAACAGCTTAAACCTCTATAATGTTAAT
Organism: Lupinus angustifolius; assembly: GCF_001865875.1. Classification (NCBI taxonomy): domain Eukaryota; kingdom Viridiplantae; phylum Streptophyta; class Magnoliopsida; order Fabales; family Fabaceae; genus Lupinus; species Lupinus angustifolius. The sequence goes on from NC_032027.1 coordinate 2,486,430, forward strand.
CTCTAAGAAAAAATAATGAAAAAGAGAATACTCCAATTTTTTATTTACCACTTAAAAATATGAGAAATAACTATATTCCTTTAATTATTTTTATAAGAACTCCTTAAACTTTTTGTTTTGGTCTTATTTATAGGCATTTTTTAAAATTGTATATACAATATCAAAGCAGTATTGTTAAAACCATATCAATTATCAAATCGGTCAGGGTACTAGTACAGTGGTACAGTGGTTCAACTGGTGGTTGAGTAATTAAACTGCATGTCGGTTAAACCAGACACACTAGCTTATATTTATATATATAAACCTATAACAAAAAAAATTCAAATAGGTAAATACTCAAATTTATAATCCATATTTATAATCTACTCAAAATTAAATAAACAAACAACTTTAAGTCTTTAACAAATTCAAAGTCTAAATTACAAAAAAATATCAATCCAAAATTATTATTTAACAACCGCAAAATATAAATAAAAACACAAGTTCACAACTCACTCTACAAAACAAATAAATTTGGAGTTTTAACATTTAACATCAAAGAGTCAAAGTTGTCTCATATCGAGATTATATTTTTGCATCAAATCCTATCTTTAGACAGTACTCCAAGATTACACGATTGTCACTGAGATTATACACGAATGTTAGGAACCAAAAGGTGTAATCTAAGTATGTCTTGGAAGCATGTGTCTTGAAGTGTTGAAGAAGAATTGGAAAAATGAGTCACCTTGTAATGAGTTTTTAAATTTTAAAAAAAAACAATATATATGTATAAACCGGTCGGTTTAGTCAAATATCGGCGAGTTCACCGGTTTTTGACCAGTTTTGTCCTGTTTAGATACTTGGTCGGTTCAACTTATGTATCGTACCGGTTATGGGTCCAGTTCGCCGATTTTCCATTTGAACCAGCCGGTACGGTACAGTTTTTATATCATTGTATCAAGGTATATTATTTACTTAAATTTTGTAAAAACAATTAGTACTACTGATGGTATCCATTTATCTTTTTGGTAAGGAACTAACATATTTTGGGTTTCGTGGCTACCGCTTCCAACAAGTGTCGCTCACAGGAATCGAATATTTGACTTTGGGGATCCAGTAGGACCTTACACCACTAGACCAATATCTTGTTGGTCTTAAAACAAAGAGAAAAACTTACATAAAGACACGTATAACACTCACATTTAGAGACAAGTGTATTTATCAATGTTGTGAAATCTGAGCCGGACATCAAACCAGAAGAAGTCTCATATTAGGTTTAACCGGTTAAACCGTCCGGTTGGACCAGACGATTTCATATATAATTTATCATTTATATATATAAATATGTAGTAATATATAAATACAAAATTTTATATAATTAGTATTTATGTATAATTATATTGAAATAACATATTTCCATCTTTTTTGGACCTGAGTAAATAAAAAAAGTAGTGTGTATTTTTTTTTAAAATTTAAGTGAACCATCAGGTTCACTTCCCGTGTTATTCTAGTTCAATTAGGTTTAACGCGGCCAGGCCGGAATTTCTCTGGTTCAAAGCAGTGTTGTGAGAACCGGACCGGACGGTCCGACCGATCTGATCGCTGACCGGACTTGAAAATGGTTATGTATTGCAGTCTTAACCGAATGAAAGTTGGACCGCTTTGAACCGGGGAAATTCTGGTTCAACCGTGTTAAACCCGGTTAAACTAAATTAACCCGGGAAGTTAACCGGACGGTTCACTTTAAAAAATGGAACATTGCTCTAATATTTTGTTTTACTACCGTCTAAGAAAATATGAAGGTGTTATTACTTCAATATAATTATACTTAATTATTAATTATATAAAGTTTTACATTTATATATATAACTATATATTTATAGATAAAAATTATTAATTATGTATGGATCACCCGGTCAGACCGGACGGTTTAACTGTTTAAACTGATTAAACCGGTTAAACCGAATACTAGACCTCTACTAGTTTGACGTCCGCCTCGGGTTTCATAACATTGGTTCAAAGCGGTTCAACCCTCGTTCCATTAAAACTACAAATTAGAGTCGTTTTCATGTCCAATCAGTGGTCAAACCGATCAGATCGCCCGGTCCGATTCAGTTATCACAACACTGGTATTTATGCTTACTCGTGGTATAATTTATGATTAAATTTTAATTAAAATTAAACTTTTAATGTGTTGAAAATATTTAATTGGTTGTCTCCATATACATACGTCGTAGGTCTTTCTCTAAAACAAAATAATTTAGTTCATGAATACTAAAATAAATGTTATAAATGAAATAATATTTTCAACTTATTTAAGCTACAAAGTAAAAAATGCTCTTATAAAAAAACCGATAATACAAAATAAGTTAGAATAAAATGCGAGATGCATAGTGGATTGAAAGGTATAAGTTATAACTTCAAAACCATTTTTCAATTTCCACTGCTAACACACTCGTGAATACTAAAAGCATGCAATATATAAAACCAGCGTTTCGAAACGCTTTCCACACTTTCACCTCTTCACGTTTCTCCTTAAACCCTAACCCCTTCATCCTCGTTTCGCTCCCAAATCTCACCTTCGAAACGTTTCGTCGCTCACACCCCGTTTCTTCCTTCTCCTCCTCGTCAATGGCGGACGGTGACAGCTACGCGCCATCACATTCGCTCGAGAAACAGTTCGAGGCCTTCAGAACCGAGCTAGAAGAATCTGGAACCTTGAGAGAACGAATTCGAAGTGTGGTTTCGGAGATTGAATCCACAACTAGGGTCATGTATGCTACACTTCTTCTTGTTCATCAATCTCGCTCCATCAGTGGTACTAAAGCACCGTTCTTTTTTCTTAACCCCTCCATTTTCATGTATTTGTGTTTTTGACCCGTTTTTGTTAGTGGGGTTTTCTCTGTGGGTAAAATGGGTTTTTGTTTAGAAGGTTTTGGAGTTGAATCAAGTTTAGGACCAGCTTGTTTAAGCTTAAAAAATAAGTGCTTTTTATCAAAGTGGTTTTTGGCAAAATTTGTTATCGTAGAAGTGTTTTTTTAAGCTTAGGACCATTTTTAGGCTTAAAAAGTTATTTTTTCGTCAAGCCGAAAATTAAAGCTTCTGAAAAAATGCTAATTTCAGCTTCTTTTTTCAGCTTCAGCTTTCCAGTAAAAATCCAACTAAACAAATGTCCAAGTCCCATAAGTTATTATTAATGAAAATAAACCTTTTATGTTTTTGGAGAAAAAAACTTAAATATGGGAAGCTTAGTAGAATTGCATTTTGTGATGTAGTGCAGATAATTTTATTATCTGCTGCATGTTGATGTTGTCAACAAAATTTTCCATTTACTAATTGTGATAGTAGAATTGCCTTTCCTAATTTTATTGGGAGTTTTTTGAGATAACCGAAAAGTAATTGTGTGCTGAATTTGGAAGGGTGTAGTGGATGATGTTTTTTTTATAGTTTTTCTTTTGCCTATTTTTTTTCATTATCTCATATATATGTGATTTTTTTTACCATTTCAATAGAGCTTTTAGAGAAGGCTAAGTCTCAGATTGTTGTGCTAAAGGAGAAGTACAAGCAACTTGCTCAAATTCTTGGAGGTTGCTCTGGGCAATACTATAGGTGATTAAAGTTTAAAGGGATTTCCTTTACCCGGAACATAAAAGTTTAAAGTAACTTATGTGCTCTCTGTCTCCTAATTTGCTAGTTTTCTTGTGGTTACTAAGTTACTTTTTTTCCATGTGATGTAGGTACTATGGTGATTGGAGGAGTGAGACACAGTCTGTAGTTTCGATCCTTACTTTTATTCACTGGCTTGAAACAGGAAGCCTTCTTGAGCACAAAGAAGCCGAGGAAAAACTTGGGTGTATGCCTTTATACTCTTTAGGACATTATGAATAAATTTCTTAATATCATTACCACTTTTATACATTATGAAGTACTAAGTAGTAGGGGAAATAAGCTATTGTATGCCATGCTGATTGGGTTTCTTCTTTAGTCATAGTATTGAAGCGCGTAGTGTGTATACCTCATTATAATCCAAACTTTATGAAAAGGGAGAAGGAGAAATAAAAGGAATCTCATACATAAGGGAAGAACATAGCAGTCAATATTAGATGTACGGCTTTCACATGGTTGTTGTGATGAATACCATATGCATGGGGGATATATAATATGCTGTGTAGGTCCTTTTATGTTATAAGTTTCTGAAATGTTGATTTTTCCATCAATGTAAATACATATGAATTCACTGTTTTACATTTAAGAGTCTAACCTTATGTAGAGTACCATTAGGTCATGGTTTAGAAATTCTTTTGGATAGTTAATTTTTTAATATCTTTCAATACTGTTTTTAACTTTTTATCTCTGGAACACTAAGACGAATAACTACTGTAAATTCTTGAGCTTATGATTGTAATGAACTTCTTAAGTTAATACAAACAGTTTACTGTTGATTATATGATTCTTTTATGTATCTCTTATATGTGTCATACCTTCATGTCTCTTGTGGCTCAGAATATGTGCATGAAGATGTAATCTCTTTCGGCCACAATTTTAACTTCTGCTTTGTGCTCATTCCTAGTTGTCATGAGATTTATATGTTCTTTATGTTTCTTATTAATCATTTGCAGTGAATAATTCGGAGTTTGGTCTAGATGTTGAAGACTACCTAATAGGTCAGTGCTCTAAGTATGTACTTGCATTAATTTTTCTTTGTAATGATCATTAGTTGTGAGCTTGTGATGCTCTTCAGATTTTATTAGGTTAACTTCTTTCATTGAGTAGAGAACAATTTAAAAATGATAGGTTTATGAAGAATCAGGATGAAGTTAGAATTTTGAACCAGTAGTGCTTATATGGCAAAGAAACGTGATAACCATGTCTTACATATTTAGTCATTAGGGCTTACAGAATATGTTTATAATTCATAATGTTTAATCTCTTTGCATTTTAATTTGACGAAGTCAACAAAAATCTGGTGACCTCACATTTCCACCTTTTGATTTTGGGCCAATAGGTCTAGTTTTTGTCAACCATAGAATACTGTAGCAGTGTAGCCAATTCATGTTTCATACTTTTGCTTCACATACTGATAGAGATACAATTTTGTCATGCAGGTGTTTGTTTTATGTCCAATGAATTGGTAAGAACTCTTTTTCTTCTTAACTTGTGGGTCGGAGGAGATACTTCACTACACTCAACACAGGGCACAATAGATTATCATGCTATTTGTTATGTTTAAGGAATACATGTAATGGTTGTTGCACACTACTTTGCAGCCAAGGTATGTGGTGAATCAAGTAACAGCTGGGGACTATGATTGTCCAAGGAAGGTCTTAAAGTTCTTAACAGATCTCCATGCTGCGTTCCGCTTGCTTAATCTTCGAAATGATTTTCTGCGGAAAAAGTTTGATGGTATGCTATTACTTGTACCTATATATTATTTTTTTCCTTTCCTGTTATAACTTTGTTACTGTTATCACTCATCAGACAATGCTGCTATCATTGCATTCTAAATTTTCTAGGTTTATTTATCATTTTTAAGGAATATTCTCTGTTAAACATTTTCTATTTTCATTTTGTGTGTTTATTGATAACTACAAGCATGTTGCCTTGTTTTCATGTTATAAAGGTTTGTATATGAAACACTGAAAACATAAAGAAATGTTTCTTTAACTGTTTCTTGTGTAAATATTTGATAACAAAATGAAAACAATGTTGCATGCTTGTAATGATTTCTAAAAAATGGAAATGAGAACAAAAAATGTTTTGTAAACTAAGCAGGTTCTATCATTCCAAACCTGTCTTCCTTTACTATACCCTACCCTCCATCCACTACTCTAGCAAAGAAGATTAAAGCATATATGCAGTTCCTTTCTTTTGCTTCTACCTAGTAAAGTTTCATTTGCACAGTTTGCATATATTCTGTTTTCAGAACGGATTTATATTAACTCACTATCTGTTTGGATTACCCTTTCCACCATTGTCAGGCATGAAATATGACCTACGAAAAGTTGAAGAAGTTTACTATGATGTCAAGATTCGGGGTTTGACGCCTAATGGCGAGTCAGTTGGAGATAAAGGGATTGAAGGATAAACTATGGTTATAAACTTGTAATAGTTGTAGAGCCAAAACAAGAGCTTAAGTACATGAGCTTTATTGACTTCTCAACAACTATGCAACCTTAAAAGTCTTTTAGACTCAGCTTCTGTAACTAGAATTCTGTTTCTAATGGTTAATGAAAAGAAATGAAGTTTTGTTTCTGTCAATATCTGTGGCACTCTTTCATGGCCATTGAGAACTGGGAACCCTTTGTTCCATATGTTCAAGTTCTTTGGTAAACTAGTTCTTAATGCAGTTACATAACCCCTATCAGAAGCTCCTTTATATGCCAGCAATTTGTACAATTTAAGCCAAGGTACCATATAATACAACATAACCCATAGATAATATATCATCATATGCAAACTATGCTTAGAAGTGAATAGTTACTCTAAAGTACATTTTTGAAGTGAGTAAATAAAAGTGTATTATGTACTTAAAGTTAATGACAATACACTGTAACTTATTCACTTTAAAACAAGATTACTTTGGAGAAACCTTAACAATACTTGTTATCCACGTCTATGTAGCTTTCATGCATGGCCTACTACTATACGTTTGAGCTTTGCCATCTTTGTTTCTATTCCCAGTCTTATGGAGAAAATTTGTGACAAGGATCTGTAATTCCAAACCAATGATATTTAAGCAAAATTAAAAAAAGTGATGAATATTAAAAAAATTTTAATTAACATGGTATATTTTCAATTGTCCGGAACATGGTTTGAGACAACAGATCTTTATTCCGTTACTCTTGTCATGGTGGTTTGTATTTGTAACATTTCCTTTTGGGTTGTTAGTTTTGAACTTGACCTCTATTACTTTTCCCTTTGCAACATGGTTTTTCTGCTCTTAGCCATATATACCACCAAGCCCTGAGGTCACCCCTATGATTGTGAGAAACAATGCTATGAACTCCATCTTCAAGTGCTTTCTATAAGTGCAAATGAAGGCTTTCTTATATTGTAATAAGTATACGATTTATAAACATTTTGTTTTATTTTAGATTTATGTAATCAACTAATTTTATCAAACAGTTCAATATTAGAATGAAGAGTAAATGTATTGAAACCAATTCGGATAGAAGATTGAAAAGGGGCATTGCTTCCAAAGAGGAAGCATGGAGAGGAATTAATAGAGGCATGTGGGTGGGGCAGAAGGGTAGAAGTAGGAACAAAATGATAATATGAACGTGAGAACCAACTCATGTGATCACTGGAATTCATGTGCAAAAGGGACAAATGGAGTTAAATCAAATAACTATGGTGCATAAAATGGCTAGTGGGATGCAAGCATAAGTGACTTGAGGTGTCACATAGTTAGTTACATTTGGTTCTGCTTCTCATAAAACACATAGTAGATTATACCCTCAAACCTATGGCCCAAACATCATGTGCACTAGGTCCACTTCTTGGTCTATAATGCCATAATAAGCTGTTTTAGGCATTATGAACCTTATCATATCTCAATTGAAGAAAAAAATGTATACATTGACAGTATATGAGTTTTATATACTATTACATGTCGTTCATCATTTGTATTTAATCATTATTGGCTCTTTAAAAATTCAAACACATGTTGAATGATATAAATATTTATAGTGATATTACATAAATACTATACTTCCCTTATTTTGTACAATTGTACTTTTCTTGTCCAGCATTGAAACCTAGTTACTAGGTTGACTGATTAACCTTGCACTTTGCTTATGAAATTCATCATTGGATAGATTGCCTACAATGAATTAGATTTATTAAAATGAGAAAAAAGTTGTATGAAGACACATATAATATGTTACATTTAGAGATAAGTGTAATTATGCTTATTAATGCTATCATTTATGATTAAATTTTAATTAAAATTAAAACTTTAATATATTGACAAGATTTAATTGGTTGTCTCCACATACATATGTCTCAAGTCTTTCTCCTAAAGTAAAGTCTTCAAATAATAACTAAAAAATGATCAACTATATATATGAACCAATCATGCACTTGTATCTGCACTAAATTCCTATTAAGTATAACTTGACAACTCTCTTAGCCATAAAGTTGCTAAGCTAGCCATTGAATGTATGTAGAGTCATTGCATCAGCAACTATACAAATATTGTTGGATCTGTCCACAACTTGAGATTCTCCTCTAACCTGCTTCACAGTTTCATTATTACTAAGCATGAGAAGAATGAAGAAACACAAATAGAATGTCACCTCTTAAACTAAAACCTTATAATGATTTTATGAATTTTTTTACTTATAAATTCTTCAACTCATCCTTTCATATCTGACGTGAGAGTTCAAACTAGAATATATCCATAGCTAGATATTTATACAGGGTATGAGCAAAGTAACAACAATAACACTGCTCTCTGAAACCTGATACCACATAGGCATAATGACCCCTTTCTTACAGATAGTATTCAAGGTTTAAAATCATTGATTGCATTGCAATATTTCAATTATTTTGTCTGTGGTAATCATATTAGATCATAATTGTGAACTACATTCACTATAATTGATTCATGTCAGCTTGTAATAGCTGCAATCCAACCACAATCACAAATATGGTTTGAAACCCTGTTGGTATGTTGTTAGATATAAATAGGAAGAAAAAAATGAATAGTATGAAATCTGAGATGACTAAATTATAATGTCATCATATTTTCTAAAAGCCTTAATGAATAAGAAATCAAAAGTGAAAAGTTGATCTTAGAAAACTTCAAATGCTGAGTTTTAAAATTTAAATACACGACTTTTAAGGGTAGCCAAACCCTTTTAATATACAATCAAATCGTGATGATTTTTAATTATCCTTTTGATTTTTGAAAGTTTTTATATACATAGATATAAAAGAAGAGAAGAGATATAAAGATAATTTGATTTTTCAAAAGAAAGTATAATTCCAATAAACAATTTCCAAAAAGTGTAAATTACATGAGCATATCAGTGGTCCTAAAATGTGTTAGTTCATGTGTAGCTTATTGTGATTTGTTGAAAAATATATATTTAAGTTAAAAATGTAATAATTAACTTTTTTCTGACAAATCATGAGAAGTAACAAATGAAGTGATAACTTTTGAGACAAGAAATGTGTTCCCGTAGATTAGAAAAGAAAAGGCATGGGGTTGTCAAACCAAACCCTGTCCACAGAAACATGCTATGCCCATCTTGCAAGATGGTGATTGGTGAGCCTCCATATTGCCTACCCTGTAAACAAAGGAGAAAAGGAAATTCTGAAAAGATTTAGCTAGCTCCCTATTGATTTTTATGATGCCATCAAAACTCAGATAAACCATTTTGACCTGAGCTAATAGCATCAATATCAACCTTACAATCAGATTCAACAATAATATTTTGCCAGCCAAAGTCTTTAGCAATGTTTAAGCCTTCTAGAATAACCACCTTTTCATGGATGGAAAGAGACTGATATAAGTTAGTGAAATAGAGCCACCACATTTCAGAATCTTCCCTGTCATTTCTAGCTAAAACACCAACTTCACCTTTATTAAGCCCAATTAATCATGACATATTAACATAGTTTGATTTGTTGTAAAAAATATTAAATTTAGGTTATTAAAATAATACTACTGGATTGTGACTCTCCTTTCTACATTTTGTTTTTCTACCATACCTTATAAAATGCATAGTCAGCATAGCCCATACTAACTTTTTGAGAAAGACACAGATAGTGAAACTCATCCCAAACCCATGTGAGGGGTGGCTAGCTAATAAAAGACTGAATAAGCAATACTTCTGTACGGATAATACACCCTTTACTTCAGTCAATCTCATAAACTGGAAGATTTGGTCAACAATGCTCAAATCATAGTTTATTCATGATAAATAGTGAGCTGAAACCAATCCGAATAGACATAAAAATTCACATCAAGCTATCAAGGCATGCTTAGAAAAAGCTGCTGAAATTGACAATGGCACCAGCATCCTCCATATTGAAAGTGAATGATTATAAAGTTCCATCATAAAACGCCAATCAAGCAGTTTCACTACCCTGATAAACAAAACAGAAAATCTAGTACTATAACGTTCCTGCCATACATAAGCTTCTATGAAAGATTACCCATTATACAGATTTATAGTAAACAATCTTATAATTTGCAAGAGATAGATTCCATGACTCAAACATGTAACCCTTGTTACATGGTAACATTGTACCAAGGATCAAACCAAATAATCTCAATATCCAGGGTGCTTTATCTGACCCACTATATTATTATGCCACTAAACCTATACCAATAACTTGGGACTTGGCAGTAGCAGTACAAAATTTCAACAGTAACAAACTCACCAAATCTAAAGCCTCTCCTAGAATAAATTGATATATTTCTATACAATATCTATATATATATTCCTGATGTATTAGACACAAGTGGGTTTGCACTACACCCAAGAAAGTTATCCCATCCCTCATTCATATCTTATCTCTTTTCCACACCAAGTTGTGGGGTCTATAACTTCAATATCTTCTAAAGGTCAGTGATCAAGCACCACACCACACCCTTCAAGAATTGTAGACAAAGACAGAACCTTACATCTTGAAAAGGAAATTAGTGTAAACAATTTTACCAAGAATGGAATACCATATATCATCATCGTGTTACATAGAAAAAATTATAATCACATGACTTTTTAAAATAATCATACGATCAAATGATTTCTAATCATTAACATGTATAATAGCAAACTTGGACAACACAGACAATGCTTTCCTATCTATGCATACACATATATAATTGATAAGCATGTTGGTATAATTTCGTATCAAGGTGCAAATGTGTAATGCTCTAAATCTCAAAGTCAGTAACTATATATGTGTGTTATATACTTAATATAATTTTGGTCTCTGACTTTTTTTTGTTTTAGTCATTTTGCAATTGGTTCCTGTCCTTCTTTGTAGATGGAAAATGATGTGACTAACATGTGGCAATGTCCATGTTAACCAAGAAACAAACACTCCATTACTAATATATTCCATTCCAAAAATTAGGGACTAAAATCAAAACTAGTTAATTTATAGCGATTGAAATCAAAACTAGTTAATTTATAGCGATTGAAATCAAAACTAGTTAATTTATAGCGATTGAAATCAAAATTGTTAATTTATAGGACTAAAATCAAAACATAAATCTAAATGGATGATGTTGGGATGACTAGGACAACTATGTGATTGTTTAAACTGATTAAACCGGTTAAACCGAATACTAGACCTCTACTAGTTTGACGTCCGCCTCGGGTTTCATAACATTGGTTCAAAGCGGTTCAACCCTCGTTCCATTAAAACTACAAATTAGAGTCGTTTTCATGTCCAATCAGTGGTCAAACCGATCAGATCGCCCGGTCCGATTCAGTTATCACAACACTGGTATTTATGCTTACTCGTGGTATAATTTATGATTAAATTTTAATTAAAATTAAACTTTTAATGTGTTGAAAATATTTAATTGGTTGTCTCCATATACATACGTCGTAGGTCTTTCTCTAAAACAAAATAATTTAGTTCATGAATACTAAAATAAATGTTATAAATGAAATAATATTTTCAACTTATTTAAGCTACAAAGTAAAAAATGCTCTTATAAAAAAACCGATAATACAAAATAAGTTAGAATAAAATGCGAGATGCATAGTGGATTGAAAGGTATAAGTTATAACTTCAAAACCATTTTTCAATTTCCACTGCTAACACACTCGTGAATACTAAAAGCATGCAATATATAAAACCAGCGTTTCGAAACGCTTTCCACACTTTCACCTCTTCACGTTTCTCCTTAAACCCTAACCCCTTCATCCTCGTTTCGCTCCCAAATCTCACCTTCGAAACGTTTCGTCGCTCACACCCCGTTTCTTCCTTCTCCTCCTCGTCAATGGCGGACGGTGACAGCTACGCGCCATCACATTCGCTCGAGAAACAGTTCGAGGCCTTCAGAACCGAGCTAGAAGAATCTGGAACCTTGAGAGAACGAATTCGAAGTGTGGTTTCGGAGATTGAATCCACAACTAGGGTCATGTATGCTACACTTCTTCTTGTTCATCAATCTCGCTCCATCAGTGGTACTAAAGCACCGTTCTTTTTTCTTAACCCCTCCATTTTCATGTATTTGTGTTTTTGACCCGTTTTTGTTAGTGGGGTTTTCTCTGTGGGTAAAATGGGTTTTTGTTTAGAAGGTTTTGGAGTTGAATCAAGTTTAGGACCAGCTTGTTTAAGCTTAAAAAATAAGTGCTTTTTATCAAAGTGGTTTTTGGCAAAATTTGTTATCGTAGAAGTGTTTTTTTAAGCTTAGGACCATTTTTAGGCTTAAAAAGTTATTTTTTCGTCAAGCCGAAAATTAAAGCTTCTGAAAAAATGCTAATTTCAGCTTCTTTTTTCAGCTTCAGCTTTCCAGTAAAAATCCAACTAAACAAATGTCCAAGTCCCATAAGTTATTATTAATGAAAATAAACCTTTTATGTTTTTGGAGAAAAAAACTTAAATATGGGAAGCTTAGTAGAATTGCATTTTGTGATGTAGTGCAGATAATTTTATTATCTGCTGCATGTTGATGTTGTCAACAAAATTTTCCATTTACTAATTGTGATAGTAGAATTGCCTTTCCTAATTTTATTGGGAGTTTTTTGAGATAACCGAAAAGTAATTGTGTGCTGAATTTGGAAGGGTGTAGTGGATGATGTTTTTTTTATAGTTTTTCTTTTGCCTATTTTTTTTCATTATCTCATATATATGTGATTTTTTTTACCATTTCAATAGAGCTTTTAGAGAAGGCTAAGTCTCAGATTGTTGTGCTAAAGGAGAAGTACAAGCAACTTGCTCAAATTCTTGGAGGTTGCTCTGGGCAATACTATAGGTGATTAAAGTTTAAAGGGATTTCCTTTACCCGGAACATAAAAGTTTAAAGTAACTTATGTGCTCTCTGTCTCCTAATTTGCTAGTTTTCTTGTGGTTACTAAGTTACTTTTTTTCCATGTGATGTAGGTACTATGGTGATTGGAGGAGTGAGACACAGTCTGTAGTTTCGATCCTTACTTTTATTCACTGGCTTGAAACAGGAAGCCTTCTTGAGCACAAAGAAGCCGAGGAAAAACTTGGGTGTATGCCTTTATACTCTTTAGGACATTATGAATAAATTTCTTAATATCATTACCACTTTTATACATTATGAAGTACTAAGTAGTAGGGGAAATAAGCTATTGTATGCCATGCTGATTGGGTTTCTTCTTTAGTCATAGTATTGAAGCGCGTAGTGTGTATACCTCATTATAATCCAAACTTTATGAAAAGGGAGAAGGAGAAATAAAAGGAATCTCATACATAAGGGAAGAACATAGCAGTCAATATTAGATGTACGGCTTTCACATGGTTGTTGTGATGAATACCATATGCATGGGGGATATATAATATGCTGTGTAGGTCCTTTTATGTTATAAGTTTCTGAAATGTTGATTTTTCCATCAATGTAAATACATATGAATTCACTGTTTTACATTTAAGAGTCTAACCTTATGTAGAGTACCATTAGGTCATGGTTTAGAAATTCTTTTGGATAGTTAATTTTTTAATATCTTTCAATACTGTTTTTAACTTTTTATCTCTGGAACACTAAGACGAATAACTACTGTAAATTCTTGAGCTTATGATTGTAATGAACTTCTTAAGTTAATACAAACAGTTTACTGTTGATTATATGATTCTTTTATGTATCTCTTATATGTGTCATACCTTCATGTCTCTTGTGGCTCAGAATATGTGCATGAAGATGTAATCTCTTTCGGCCACAATTTTAACTTCTGCTTTGTGCTCATTCCTAGTTGTCATGAGATTTATATGTTCTTTATGTTTCTTATTAATCATTTGCAGTGAATAATTCGGAGTTTGGTCTAGATGTTGAAGACTACCTAATAGGTCAGTGCTCTAAGTATGTACTTGCATTAATTTTTCTTTGTAATGATCATTAGTTGTGAGCTTGTGATGCTCTTCAGATTTTATTAGGTTAACTTCTTTCATTGAGTAGAGAACAATTTAAAAATGATAGGTTTATGAAGAATCAGGATGAAGTTAGAATTTTGAACCAGTAGTGCTTATATGGCAAAGAAACGTGATAACCATGTCTTACATATTTAGTCATTAGGGCTTACAGAATATGTTTATAATTCATAATGTTTAATCTCTTTGCATTTTAATTTGACGAAGTCAACAAAAATCTGGTGACCTCACATTTCCACCTTTTGATTTTGGGCCAATAGGTCTAGTTTTTGTCAACCATAGAATACTGTAGCAGTGTAGCCAATTCATGTTTCATACTTTTGCTTCACATACTGATAGAGATACAATTTTGTCATGCAGGTGTTTGTTTTATGTCCAATGAATTGGTAAGAACTCTTTTTCTTCTTAACTTGTGGGTCGGAGGAGATACTTCACTACACTCAACACAGGGCACAATAGATTATCATGCTATTTGTTATGTTTAAGGAATACATGTAATGGTTGTTGCACACTACTTTGCAGCCAAGGTATGTGGTGAATCAAGTAACAGCTGGGGACTATGATTGTCCAAGGAAGGTCTTAAAGTTCTTAACAGATCTCCATGCTGCGTTCCGCTTGCTTAATCTTCGAAATGATTTTCTGCGGAAAAAGTTTGATGGTATGCTATTACTTGTACCTATATATTATTTTTTTCCTTTCCTGTTATAACTTTGTTACTGTTATCACTCATCAGACAATGCTGCTATCATTGCATTCTAAATTTTCTAGGTTTATTTATCATTTTTAAGGAATATTCTCTGTTAAACATTTTCTATTTTCATTTTGTGTGTTTATTGATAACTACAAGCATGTTGCCTTGTTTTCATGTTATAAAGGTTTGTATATGAAACACTGAAAACATAAAGAAATGTTTCTTTAACTGTTTCTTGTGTAAATATTTGATAACAAAATGAAAACAATGTTGCATGCTTGTAATGATTTCTAAAAAATGGAAATGAGAACAAAAAATGTTTTGTAAACTAAGCAGGTTCTATCATTCCAAACCTGTCTTCCTTTACTATACCCTACCCTCCATCCACTACTCTAGCAAAGAAGATTAAAGCATATATGCAGTTCCTTTCTTTTGCTTCTACCTAGTAAAGTTTCATTTGCACAGTTTGCATATATTCTGTTTTCAGAACGGATTTATATTAACTCACTATCTGTTTGGATTACCCTTTCCACCATTGTCAGGCATGAAATATGACCTACGAAAAGTTGAAGAAGTTTACTATGATGTCAAGATTCGGGGTTTGACGCCTAATGGCGAGTCAGTTGGAGATAAAGGGATTGAAGGATAAACTATGGTTATAAACTTGTAATAGTTGTAGAGCCAAAACAAGAGCTTAAGTACATGAGCTTTATTGACTTCTCAACAACTATGCAACCTTAAAAGTCTTTTAGACTCAGCTTCTGTAACTAGAATTCTGTTTCTAATGGTTAATGAAAAGAAATGAAGTTTTGTTTCTGTCAATATCTGTGGCACTCTTTCATGGCCATTGAGAACTGGGAACCCTTTGTTCCATATGTTCAAGTTCTTTGGTAAACTAGTTCTTAATGCAGTTACATAACCCCTATCAGAAGCTCCTTTATATGCCAGCAATTTGTACAATTTAAGCCAAGGTACCATATAATACAACATAACCCATAGATAATATATCATCATATGCAAACTATGCTTAGAAGTGAATAGTTACTCTAAAGTACATTTTTGAAGTGAGTAAATAAAAGTGTATTATGTACTTAAAGTTAATGACAATACACTGTAACTTATTCACTTTAAAACAAGATTACTTTGGAGAAACCTTAACAATACTTGTTATCCACGTCTATGTAGCTTTCATGCATGGCCTACTACTATACGTTTGAGCTTTGCCATCTTTGTTTCTATTCCCAGTCTTATGGAGAAAATTTGTGACAAGGATCTGTAATTCCAAACCAATGATATTTAAGCAAAATTAAAAAAAGTGATGAATATTAAAAAAATTTTAATTAACATGGTATATTTTCAATTGTCCGGAACATGGTTTGAGACAACAGATCTTTATTCCGTTACTCTTGTCATGGTGGTTTGTATTTGTAACATTTCCTTTTGGGTTGTTAGTTTTGAACTTGACCTCTATTACTTTTCCCTTTGCAACATGGTTTTTCTGCTCTTAGCCATATATACCACCAAGCCCTGAGGTCACCCCTATGATTGTGAGAAACAATGCTATGAACTCCATCTTCAAGTGCTTTCTATAAGTGCAAATGAAGGCTTTCTTATATTGTAATAAGTATACGATTTATAAACATTTTGTTTTATTTTAGATTTATGTAATCAACTAATTTTATCAAACAGTTCAATATTAGAATGAAGAGTAAATGTATTGAAACCAATTCGGATAGAAGATTGAAAAGGGGCATTGCTTCCAAAGAGGAAGCATGGAGAGGAATTAATAGAGGCATGTGGGTGGGGCAGAAGGGTAGAAGTAGGAACAAAATGATAATATGAACGTGAGAACCAACTCATGTGATCACTGGAATTCATGTGCAAAAGGGACAAATGGAGTTAAATCAAATAACTATGGTGCATAAAATGGCTAGTGGGATGCAAGCATAAGTGACTTGAGGTGTCACATAGTTAGTTACATTTGGTTCTGCTTCTCATAAAACACATAGTAGATTATACCCTCAAACCTATGGCCCAAACATCATGTGCACTAGGTCCACTTCTTGGTCTATAATGCCATAATAAGCTGTTTTAGGCATTATGAACCTTATCATATCTCAATTGAAGAAAAAAATGTATACATTGACAGTATATGAGTTTTATATACTATTACATGTCGTTCATCATTTGTATTTAATCATTATTGGCTCTTTAAAAATTCAAACACATGTTGAATGATATAAATATTTATAGTGATATTACATAAATACTATACTTCCCTTATTTTGTACAATTGTACTTTTCTTGTCCAGCATTGAAACCTAGTTACTAGGTTGACTGATTAACCTTGCACTTTGCTTATGAAATTCATCATTGGATAGATTGCCTACAATGAATTAGATTTATTAAAATGAGAAAAAAGTTGTATGAAGACACATATAATATGTTACATTTAGAGATAAGTGTAATTATGCTTATTAATGCTATCATTTATGATTAAATTTTAATTAAAATTAAAACTTTAATATATTGACAAGATTTAATTGGTTGTCTCCACATACATATGTCTCAAGTCTTTCTCCTAAAGTAAAGTCTTCAAATAATAACTAAAAAATGATCAACTATATATATGAACCAATCATGCACTTGTATCTGCACTAAATTCCTATTAAGTATAACTTGACAACTCTCTTAGCCATAAAGTTGCTAAGCTAGCCATTGAATGTATGTAGAGTCATTGCATCAGCAACTATACAAATATTGTTGGATCTGTCCACAACTTGAGATTCTCCTCTAACCTGCTTCACAGTTTCATTATTACTAAGCATGAGAAGAATGAAGAAACACAAATAGAATGTCACCTCTTAAACTAAAACCTTATAATGATTTTATGAATTTTTTTACTTATAAATTCTTCAACTCATCCTTTCATATCTGACGTGAGAGTTCAAACTAGAATATATCCATAGCTAGATATTTATACAGGGTATGAGCAAAGTAACAACAATAACACTGCTCTCTGAAACCTGATACCACATAGGCATAATGACCCCTTTCTTACAGATAGTATTCAAGGTTTAAAATCATTGATTGCATTGCAATATTTCAATTATTTTGTCTGTGGTAATCATATTAGATCATAATTGTGAACTACATTCACTATAATTGATTCATGTCAGCTTGTAATAGCTGCAATCCAACCACAATCACAAATATGGTTTGAAACCCTGTTGGTATGTTGTTAGATATAAATAGGAAGAAAAAAATGAATAGTATGAAATCTGAGATGACTAAATTATAATGTCATCATATTTTCTAAAAGCCTTAATGAATAAGAAATCAAAAGTGAAAAGTTGATCTTAGAAAACTTCAAATGCTGAGTTTTAAAATTTAAATACACGACTTTTAAGGGTAGCCAAACCCTTTTAATATACAATCAAATCGTGATGATTTTTAATTATCCTTTTGATTTTTGAAAGTTTTTATATACATAGATATAAAAGAAGAGAAGAGATATAAAGATAATTTGATTTTTCAAAAGAAAGTATAATTCCAATAAACAATTTCCAAAAAGTGTAAATTACATGAGCATATCAGTGGTCCTAAAATGTGTTAGTTCATGTGTAGCTTATTGTGATTTGTTGAAAAATATATATTTAAGTTAAAAATGTAATAATTAACTTTTTTCTGACAAATCATGAGAAGTAACAAATGAAGTGATAACTTTTGAGACAAGAAATGTGTTCCCGTAGATTAGAAAAGAAAAGGCATGGGGTTGTCAAACCAAACCCTGTCCACAGAAACATGCTATGCCCATCTTGCAAGATGGTGATTGGTGAGCCTCCATATTGCCTACCCTGTAAACAAAGGAGAAAAGGAAATTCTGAAAAGATTTAGCTAGCTCCCTATTGATTTTTATGATGCCATCAAAACTCAGATAAACCATTTTGACCTGAGCTAATAGCATCAATATCAACCTTACAATCAGATTCAACAATAATATTTTGCCAGCCAAAGTCTTTAGCAATGTTTAAGCCTTCTAGAATAACCACCTTTTCATGGATGGAAAGAGACTGATATAAGTTAGTGAAATAGAGCCACCACATTTCAGAATCTTCCCTGTCATTTCTAGCTAAAACACCAACTTCACCTTTATTAAGCCCAATTAATCATGACATATTAACATAGTTTGATTTGTTGTAAAAAATATTAAATTTAGGTTATTAAAATAATACTACTGGATTGTGACTCTCCTTTCTACATTTTGTTTTTCTACCATACCTTATAAAATGCATAGTCAGCATAGCCCATACTAACTTTTTGAGAAAGACACAGATAGTGAAACTCATCCCAAACCCATGTGAGGGGTGGCTAGCTAATAAAAGACTGAATAAGCAATACTTCTGTACGGATAATACACCCTTTACTTCAGTCAATCTCATAAACTGGAAGATTTGGTCAACAATGCTCAAATCATAGTTTATTCATGATAAATAGTGAGCTGAAACCAATCCGAATAGACATAAAAATTCACATCAAGCTATCAAGGCATGCTTAGAAAAAGCTGCTGAAATTGACAATGGCACCAGCATCCTCCATATTGAAAGTGAATGATTATAAAGTTCCATCATAAAACGCCAATCAAGCAGTTTCACTACCCTGATAAACAAAACAGAAAATCTAGTACTATAACGTTCCTGCCATACATAAGCTTCTATGAAAGATTACCCATTATACAGATTTATAGTAAACAATCTTATAATTTGCAAGAGATAGATTCCATGACTCAAACATGTAACCCTTGTTACATGGTAACATTGTACCAAGGATCAAACCAAATAATCTCAATATCCAGGGTGCTTTATCTGACCCACTATATTATTATGCCACTAAACCTATACCAATAACTTGGGACTTGGCAGTAGCAGTACAAAATTTCAACAGTAACAAACTCACCAAATCTAAAGCCTCTCCTAGAATAAATTGATATATTTCTATACAATATCTATATATATATTCCTGATGTATTAGACACAAGTGGGTTTGCACTACACCCAAGAAAGTTATCCCATCCCTCATTCATATCTTATCTCTTTTCCACACCAAGTTGTGGGGTCTATAACTTCAATATCTTCTAAAGGTCAGTGATCAAGCACCACACCACACCCTTCAAGAATTGTAGACAAAGACAGAACCTTACATCTTGAAAAGGAAATTAGTGTAAACAATTTTACCAAGAATGGAATACCATATATCATCATCGTGTTACATAGAAAAAATTATAATCACATGACTTTTTAAAATAATCATACGATCAAATGATTTCTAATCATTAACATGTATAATAGCAAACTTGGACAACACAGACAATGCTTTCCTATCTATGCATACACATATATAATTGATAAGCATGTTGGTATAATTTCGTATCAAGGTGCAAATGTGTAATGCTCTAAATCTCAAAGTCAGTAACTATATATGTGTGTTATATACTTAATATAATTTTGGTCTCTGACTTTTTTTTGTTTTAGTCATTTTGCAATTGGTTCCTGTCCTTCTTTGTAGATGGAAAATGATGTGACTAACATGTGGCAATGTCCATGTTAACCAAGAAACAAACACTCCATTACTAATATATTCCATTCCAAAAATTAGGGACTAAAATCAAAACTAGTTAATTTATAGCGATTGAAATCAAAACTAGTTAATTTATAGCGATTGAAATCAAAATTGTTAATTTATAGGACTAAAATCAAAACATAAATCTAAATGGATGATGTTGGGATGACTAGGACAACTATGTGATAATCGTTAATCACTTCAGTATCTTCCATCCATAAATAACGACATGGATCAATTACAAAATGTTCAGAAAATATAAGGAATCAAACTAAAAAAGTTCGGGGACTAGGACTACAATAAAAAATCGAGGCATATATAATGACAAAAACATTTAATTGAATATTGATAGAATAATATTGAATGCACAACTTTAAGATGCATCACCTCAGATCTTAAGATCAAAGAATCAGAATATAGGTGTGAAAAATACAAAACGAAACAAATTATAATCAAACAATAAAATTAGTAAGTACAAAGTGATATACATATAAGTGTGAGTGTAGCATCTTTTGGAAGAGTTTGTTTAGGTTTCTCTTATCATATAAGTATTTTATATGGGTGTTTGAAAGAGCTTAAAATATAGTTTATGCCCTTATTATAATCCATTTTAACTTATTTCAATGAACTTGTTAAAGAACCTTATGAAATAGACTAAAAAGAATTCATAAGAAGGTCATAAGTGATAAACATTTATTAAATAAGCATTAATTAGCATAAGGGTATTATGTAAACCATTCAATAATCCAGAGAATTGGCACGTTCCAATCCCATGCTGCAATTATATAAACCTTTTCATTCTCCAAGAAGTTGATGTACTTTCTTCTTTCTATCTCTCCTTCTCCCTTCTCTCTCAGCACATAATCAAGAACTATGAAGAGTGAGTTTCTGAGAGGGTGTCTTAACAAGTGGAAGAAAACGGGGAATCAAATCATACCTTATGCTGCCTGTGAGTACTGCTGTCAATGGGTAATGTGGTCTTCCATGCATGAAAGTTGCTCCCTCCCAAATGATGTACCAAAGGGTCACTTGGTTGTCTATGTAGGAGAGAAACACACAAGATTTGTCATCAAGATTGCAGTACTCAATCATCCACTATTCAAGGCCTTGCTGGATCAAGCTCAGGAAGAATATGACTTCACTGCAGCAGACTCAAAGCTTCGTATTCCTTGTGATGAGCATCTTTTCCTCAGTGTCCTTCGCCGTGCAACCTCAGCACAGAATGAGAGGGTGTTTTTGTGTCACTGAGAAAGATTTCTCACTTTCTAAAAGGGTTGTTGTCTAACCCTGGAAACAGCCTTTTTCACTTGTGTGATGTTAGTGTTGAGTATATCTAACCTTCTTAGACTCCACCAGGTGGGAGTCACGTGTACGAGACCGCCTGTTTTGAGATTGTGCGAAATCATTCTTTGAATCACTAGTTCATGCTATTGAAGCTCTAACATGTATGATGATATATGTATTCATAATACAAGTGTCATGTAGCTTACCACTGTAAATTGATCTAGGAACAAGCAGAGAGGATCCTATTCTATCTTTTCCTTTTTTGCTCTTATCGGCATTTAAGATGCAGAGTTTGTAAATTGATGAAAGTAAAGGCACTTTTCAAATTTCCAAAAATTATAAATTACTTAACTAGTGCCATTAACCGAACAGATAGATGCATTAATGACTAAATACTCAGTATGGCATTTAAAAGTGGTCAAGACTTCAGATTGAATGAGGAATATTGACTAATGGATTTCAACAGCAATGGGAGATATATAATATAGCTAAAATATTGTGTTTCGGTATTTTGAGCTAGAAAACTATAGTAGCATTGCATTATGGATCTAGTTGAAGTACGGTGCATGATTTTGCATAACGTACATAATCATCTGTTGACTTCTAATAATTCACAACTAATCAAAATTTTGATATGTTCAAGCCAAATATATTCTGAAGTTCCTTTCTATTTTTTTAAGTACAATGGTGACAACAAAGTTACATTTCATAATATGTTAAGTGTAATGTATCTTCGAACCTTTGGCCTTGGATCTTCAGGCCAAAAGGAGGAAGCAGAAAACAAACACATTAAAATATTTAAGCTGCAATAGATGCTGCCACAAAGCAATTCAACACTACTTGGGTTCATGTAATGTAAATCAAGTGTTTCATTTAAATAAGATCAAAATAATCCTACCTGATGGTGGTTGGTCCAAGCAAAAGTGGACTGCAACCCTAAGCTAACTTTACCTTCCAAAGATCACCACCCTCAATTAGTCTCACAGTCATGCCTAAGGAGATTTTGCTATAGCTTGTATGGCCGCTTGTAAGATACCTTGCAACCAAACAAAGCCTTGCAAGCTGTAGGTCAGAAATCAAAGTGTTTTTATTTAAAAATGAGTATAATATCAATATGTAAGGAATGAAAAATCCAAATGCAGGTGCAATAATAACAGGTAAGGAAGGTGCAACTCTATCCGGCACATATTTAAGGAAGGTGGAGGTGGTTAGTGCTTGTGGGAAACCACCACCGACCATAAAAATTCTCAAACTCTATATAGTAAGTAATTACAGGTGTACCATACTAATAGAAGATTAAAGAAATGGTTGTAAGACAGCATAGACTATGTAAAAAGCACTGTAACTGTTTAGCTTGTTGAGAACGCTAGCTGTCAGAACAGCACAAGCTATTAATTTACTAACTTAAACACCACTAGGTAGCTTATTTTTGTCAACTAAACTAGTTGACTAGCTTATAAACAACTAGATAGTCTTGCCAAACACACTTGAAAGAAACTAACAGGCAAAGAAGTATGAGAACACATAAGCCATTTAAGGGAACCATAAAAACCCAGAAAATCCCACTGCTTATACTATTTTTCCTGCAGAATTGCATGGAAAATAATCTGAATTAACATTGACGGGATTACCATGAACAAAAGGAAAAGAAGGGAACCATTAACAGAATTTTAGTTTCACACAATATTGCCCATAAGGCCATAACACAATCAACGACATGCTGCCCTCCGTGGAAATCACCCTTAAAAGAATGTGTAAGAGAATCATGAAAACTCATATTTCCAATTCGGTTATGCATTTCATTGTTTCAAGGCCACCTCCCTATGTCTTTTCCAGAAACTGGAATCATATGACATACAACAGCAGGGAAGAGTTCCATTTTATTAAATTGCAAACAAGATTCATCTGCACACTAGCTACTATCACTAATATCCTTCCGATGATCCTTTTTCAGCTAACACAACAAACATGCATCAAAACATATGCATTCCTCTATGCGAGTAAAAAGGAGAAAAGGTTAAAAATTCAAGAGGCCATCGGATCTACATAAGATAATATCATCAGTCACCGAATAGAAAATATTAAGAATTAACTGAGTAATAAACATCAGTCTAGCATAACTAAACAAAAAGCTCTTCAACAATTAATTTCATTACTTGGAATGCCTCGCTCGCCTCCGATATAGCTAGCTTTAATATTGTTATCAGCCTAAAACTTTCCTTTTATTCAAACCTTACAAATTAACTTCAGGAAACAAAATGAATTTTATGAAATTCCTACAAGATAAGTTTACACATAGAAAATATAATGACTTGTATTTAGCAAAGGGGCGACCAAATGACATCAGGAATCAAACAAAACAAATATAAGTTAATTTATCCTAAACAGTCTTTATTGAGACTTTATAAAGGTGTAGTAAAATAATGCATACTCAGAATAATATCTTTCCCTGTTCTTGCAGATTGGTGTATTTTTCCTTGTTCTTGTAGGTGATGTCCAACTCATGACATAAATTGTCCAAAAAAAGAAAATAGAACAAAACTAAAAATAAACAGAAAGACTAAGTGGTTATGTAGTTATAACAACATAACCCCATGTTGCATGGAGAAAAATCATGATCATTCGTCATTTCTCAAACACTGTAATTTCTGACTATCATCAGTAATCACCAACATACATTGCATGATTCCGTGAATAATATACAGTTGAAGCATCCTCATTCAAAATATACACAAGTATATTGGACTTTCTAGTAAAGTAAATTCAACGTGTTGTTGGTGACAAAACTATAGAATGGCAGGAATGGTCAACAGGGGCTGCAAAAAAGTGGAGACATACACCAGCGAAACATTGCTGCTAATATAAACTGCCATTGAATCATCACCATGTATATCATCTATGACCTTCAATCAACCCCTCCAATTCCCGCAGCCCAAACCGTTTACCCTGTAGATTTGCATCCCTACACCTGGCCGCAAAGTAAAACATTAGCCAAACAACCGTGAAGTAAACCTCCACCGTTGACTGAAACATCTTGGTAAAAGACCTCCCACAAACACGGCCTAAAATCCAACTCATAAATGATCCACAAAGGACACCTTCCAAGCATTTTATCTGCATAGCTTGGTTAAACATGGTAGATATCAAGTAACAACCTTCCTTCACGATCTCCATTCCACTCCTCCTAGAATCCACAATGGCAACCCAAGCATCAACCGAAAATAAAAAAGCCACAAAGGTATCAACCAAAGCCCAAGTAAACAAAAACCCTGAACTCTCCTTCTCGAACTCTCTCACCCACAACGACATAACCGAAAATGGCATCAATTTCAAACTAACAAACAGCTTGAAAAACAAGTATTGATCCTCAATTTCACCAAAATACCACAATCCAATAAGCTGAGTCAATGCATCCCGAACAGCCCATTTCATAAGAATGAACCCTGAAAGCCTCTTAAGACCTAACCTTGAACCATCCAAAACCAAACCAGTGACAGAACTAAACCGCCCTACAATATCATTAACAACAGCAACGAAAACAACACCTAATACCCATGAATATGTAACGAGAAAAACCAGTATCACCCATCCATAAGCCGCAGATAAAAAACTCACCAGAAAGAACAATGCTGCAGCATCTCTTCGACCCATTTCAATTCCTTTCCCCAGGAATTGAAAGTCAACACTTTTTTCCATATCCCGTTGACCACTTCCCAAATCCCCATTTTTCTCTTTCTCCTTCTCTTCCTTCTTACCAAAATCGTCATCAATGTTCTCTCTTTTCTCCTCATCATCAGTGTTATTCTCTATATCTTCGTCTTCTTCGGCGAACGACAACGCATTATTCTCCTTGAACATGATTCCAGAACGAACAATTTCAGAAACCCTAATTCCGTCGTCGATTACGAGATCAGAGAAACCCGAATCGTGATTGAAGGGTCCGAAAGCGACGAAGCTTCCATTTACCTGCTGTATCAAATTCGATCCGAACAAACTCCGGCGACCGTCTTCATCGCCGGAGAAAAAATCATCATATAGGGTTCCGACGCGTGTGAGATGAAGAAACGGGCGTCTTCGACGGTGGACGGAGATATCACTCCGGCGATGATTGTTCGAAGCTCCGGCGAGGTCAATTCGAGAGAGAAGGGTCTTAAGAGAAGGATCACGGTCGATAAAGGAGGTAACTTGGTAAGTTCCATTTTCAACTAGGGTTCGAAAAGAGAGAATGAGAAGAGAGAGAAAGAGGAATGTGATGAGATTGGAAGAGAAGGAAGAAGAAGCTTCTCGAAGAAGTTGAGAGGTGGAACGCAGATTCTGAAGCCGAGGGTGATGATCGTTCATCGCGGTGGTGGTGGTGGCGGCGGCGGTGGTTGGCTTCGTTGTTATGATCTGGTGTTACTCTGGGTAGGCTTTCACGCGCGAATGTAAGGAAGGTGAGTTTGACGCTCTAGTGAAAGAGAAAGAGAAAGGTATGAGTCATGGTCATGGTCAAGGATGATGATGACGGGATTGAGTGGATGGGGCTTGACTATGACTTGGAAGATTGAGGGAGACAATTTTTAAAAATGTAATTTTAGTATAAACTAAAGGATTTTTTATGATCTTCTAATTCTCTTCAATAAATGAGAACAATCTGTCTAGAAAATAATATATTTCCTATTAAATCATTATACTTGAAGCTAAATGAAATCTTATATATGTGGTTATAAATTAATATTTTATTTATTAATGATTAATTTACAAATGACATATATTATTTTCTTGTGATTATTATGATTTAGTAAGAATATATTATCATAACTTATAAAATATATTAATAATATATACAAAATTAAATCAGAAAAAATGTATATACTAGAAAAATGTAAGAAATTTTTAGAGTATCACAATATCATTTACCGTTGATTTTTAAATATAAATAATATATGTGAATTGTAAATAATATATTAACTTGTGATATTCAAATTAAACTTGAACAATCTTAAATCTAAAATTACTTCATTGATAATTAAGTTTTAAAGTATGAAACTAGAAACCAACAACCAAATTTAAAAAATAAGGTCACAAATTACATTACCATGCATTCATTAGTTTGAATTATTAATACTATATCCATTAATAAATGGGCGATGGTACTAATATGATGTTATAACACTTCATATTCACTGATTAAATTAAAATTAGATATATTTGTATATTTTATTAACATTAATATTTAAAACTAATAAAATGTAATAAATGTTTTTATTTAAATTATTTGTTAAACAAAATGTATAAATTGATAGTATGTCAAGTATTATAAAGATAAATAATAGCAATAATTGTGTATTTGACTCTATGCAACATCAATTTGGTAAAGATTAATTTACTTTAATAAAAAATTTATAATCATAAGTGAACAATAGAGGATATGACTAATAGGGTTTAACTGAAAGCAGTTGTTATGATTAACGTTGCCCAATTTTAATTGTCATATCATATAAGTATTGGGCTGGTTCCTGATTTTTTGATTGAACCAGTCTTTCATAACTAAATCTTATTCCTTCTATTTTCTTTTTTTTTTGAAGAACAATCTTTTTTTTGGTTGAGAAAAATGGGACCACTATCTGATCTACAACAATTAGATAGATTTAACATGGTTATGAACAGTTACACAAGTTAATTGTATCTTTTGTAAGAATGCAATTTGCAAGCTGCTCTTTCATTTGTTCCAAAAGTTTTAATTTGGTTATTATTTATTTTGGATTGTTTAAAAGAGGTTATTAGTTAAGCATACTTTTGACATGAAAAGGAATAAAAATTCAGACCAATAAACATTACACTTTAATCAATTGCCGATTATTAACAATACAAAACCAGCTGTAAAATTTCAATTATGCAAAGTAAAACCATGACAAAAACATAATCTAAAAAGGAAATCTGACAGAAATAATCAATTATTTAATTCAACAATTTGGTATCGGCCAAGGCATAATCTCTTTTTACACCCAAAATCTACTAATGTGTGCTTTTTGTCCAATAATTGTTTTGGCCAAAAGAAGTTCCATGCTAAAATCATGGACAATAATAGATCAACACCTTTCCAATTTCAACTTTAAAATGGAAAATATTGACCCTTTGTTTATTCTTCACTAATTATTTTTAATTGTAACTACAGAATTATTCAATTAATTTTAACAGAAGACTCAAGTGTATAAAACTCACCTAGTTCCAACAACTCCATATAACCTTAATGAAAAATAATTTAAAGGTTTAAAAAACATGAGTTTTAAAAATGGAAGTGTTTGATTTATAATTTAAATTGAATGAAAAAGGTGTGTTTACAGTGCAAATGAGGCTAATAATCATTTATCATATAGATGAGGGAGTAATAAAACTAAAAACAAATTATCCAGCTGAAACAAATAACACTAATTATAAAATTAAGGAAACATGTGCTGCTGGTGTGATAATCTAAAGTGTTAGCAGTGTTACCCAATTCAAAATATCATATAATAATGTTATGTTGCTTAATCACGAGCTCAGGACGAAGCTAAGTTTCATATACTCTCATTTCATACATTTTAAAAATAATATAAATCTTAAACTGGTAAAATTCAAGTTTTAAGCACAATTTACCTAACAAATCACTTAAGCACATCAAGACATTAGTCTAGTAGTATAAAACCTATTGAAAGGGATATTCATGTATCTGAAATGGATTAATTTCATACTTATAAAGTGATGACATACACTCGGTAGTTGTAAAAAAAAGCACTTAAAAGCACAATTGTATTTTCTCCCCTAGTCCAAAGGTTGTCATCTATTGGAATAATTATTCAACATTCTTCAAACGCAGATTTATGCATCCAATAAAAATACTTGATAACAAACTCACAGCAAAAATAAGAATCAATGCCCTAATAGGACTACAACACCACTTATTAAAGGTTTTTGTTTCCCTTCAGTGAACTTTTTGCTCATTTTCTCTAGCTGAAGGATAATAAATCCCAGCCTAGTTAGAATGCAACTTCAAAAGTACAACAAAAGGCTTCCTAACAATCGAAAACTCCGTGATAGCATTGGAATAGAAGGAAATCATTACTTAGTGAAAATCGGGCTTCTCTGGGTATGTGCAGCCAGACCTTTGGATGATAACATTTGCTGCATAACTGCCAGCTCTAACACATTCTTCGATCGGCTTCTCCTGAAGTAATTGTGAAAGGAACCCTCCAACAAATGCATCTCCTGAAAACACACCCACACAAAAAGAAGATTATCTGCCATGTTTGCAGAGAGAGAGAGAGAGAGAGAGAGAGAGAGAGAGAGAGAGAGAGAGAGAGAGAGAGAGAGAGAGAGAGAGAAAATTGGCATCGTAGTTGCCACTTCCAAGATCTATTCTGTGTTGGTTGCATTGACTATAAGAAACTTTACAGTGCATTTAAGCTGCTCAAGGGAATTATGTGTTTGTGTGCATGAGAGGGAGAGTTATTACTTGCATCGGATTTATGAGCATATATCACTTTTGAAGAGCAGGACATGGAAAATTTAGACATTATCAACATTATTGCATATGCAACACATTTGAGTTTCTTAAAGCAATAAGGTAGTACCTGCTCCATTTGTGTCAACTAGTTTCTCTTTAGGCAATAGTATCACAGGGAACTTCTTCACCTTCCCATCCTCAGCAACAATAACAGGATCTGCACCTTGTGTGATAACAGCTATCCTTTTTTGTGTTTCCGATGCCTTTGGCCACTCGGAAAGCTTCAGAGCTATCTCTTCAACATTATCAGTCTAGAGAAGAGGGAAAAGGGTCAAGAGATGCAACATGTACCAAAACATCATACCTACAGATTTGGCTAAGTAACTCACCTCCCAGCCGTGAACTTTAGAAAATGTTCTTGCTTCAGTCTCATTTCCAAAAATAAAGTTCGTATACCTGAATCCAAAAATGGACAACCTTAACAACAATATGTAAAATTCCATTGACCTTAATATACCATAGAAAGATCCTTACACTAGAGCTTTCTCCTGTACATCCGTGAAGAATTCAGAGATAAAAGTAGCAGAAAGATTCATTGTGAAGATCTGCATACAGGAAAAAATAAATTAAAAGTATGAGATACTGCTATTAAATTCTGAACTCCAATATTTTTCATCATATCTTACCTTGTTATTTGCAGCAGCATGTTCAGCAACTAGTTGGATGGACTCTGGTGACACGGTGAGGAAAAAGCCAGCAATATAGAAATATTTGGCCTTTTCAACTGTATAAGGAAAAAATGCACAATAACAAATGTCAGGCATGGAATTACTCAGATATTTAGATAAATATATAAAGGAGAGCATTCATAGACCAACCACAACATACCTAATGCCCAGTTTTCAGGTTTTTTCAAATGCTCAGACTTGTAGCAATTTGCAGCCGATAAGTTTGCAACAAGAGACCTATTTTTAGATGAAACAAATATAAGGCTTTGGGTATTTTTTGGAAATCAAGTAAATATCAAGGTCAAGACATGCACATTATTTAAAAACAGACAAATATTAATTAATAAAAAAACAAAGCAAAAAATAAGGAAACTTGATCATCTTACCTTTCACCTCCAATTACACAAACAGCACAGGTTCCAGTAGGAGTAGTTTCGTCTTCATAATAGTGAACCTATTCGATGAATGGATAAGTTGATTTCAGAAACAGGGATTCTAGGTTCCATTACAGAGAATCAGATGACAAAGATGAGGAGAAAGACAAATCAAAAGATTAAACCTACATTTACACCAGCAAGTTTTGCATTCTTCTTCATCTCTTCCCCAAACTTATCCTTTCCTATGCACCCAATGAAACTTGTTGCACCAGGTACTTGAAGCATCCACTATAAAAGACAAAGGTAAACGGTAAATTACTTTGACCACAGCTACTCCAGATCAGAATATTGTCAATAAGGTCAACACATACCTGAGCAACCTTGATTGAATTCTGAGTAGCACCTGCCAACACAATTTATTGAAAGTAGAATCTGTCATTATTGAAATGTAAACTTCCACTCTGGCTTTCATTTTATATATCATGGTGTGATTATGATATTAAATAGGCTATAAAGGAATTATCTGAAATTAAACTGTTAGGATTTAATGCAATACCTCCAGCAATGTACTCCGCATTAAATTTCTCAGCAATTTCTTCATACCTGAGATGATTGCATGATCATATCAAATACAATTGCAAAACATTTTGTCTAACAAAATCTTATCAAGTGAAAGACGTGTGTATGTTCTTAGGCAGGGAGAAATACATAAAAACTTATCAGAGTAGGAGGTTGAAAATTCAATTATTATTTAATTATTGCATCAGTATACAGAGACACGGAGTATCTAGTGAAAGAGATAGGCAGAACTTGAGAATCCCCTTAGCTTAATACAATTATAGCTAATAGAACTGGCACAGATCTTAATGGTAATAAGAGGACGTTTTGGGGGGGGGGGGAATGTGTAGAGAGCTACATTGGGTTTATAAGAACAACTTGTTTTCATATGCTTGTGAAAATAATTTAGATCTTTCTCTAAGCACAATTTGGCTTCTCTAAATTAGTTTATCAAAGAAAATTGCTTATTTCAAAAAGCTCATGGAGTAACACACTTGAAAACAAACACGCCAACACAGACTGTATTTAAAATTCTACAGGGTAAAGTGAAATGATAGTTGATTTAAGAAACATAAAAATACAACACATCAAATGATTATGACACAAACATGAGGACAAATTTAAAGAAAAAAAAGCAAGCCACGACACAGTGAATCATACAAGATATAAAATAACATCAAAACAAAGTTCTTATATTAAAATAAAGAAAAAAGATCTAAAGTTATCATGAGACATTGTAAGTAAACATAGTAAAATGCATTTATCTAATTGTTGCAAAATCGAAAAAAGTAAATCTAAAAAAAATTATAAAATACTGTTAGAATTGTAAGAAAGTGACAGAAACAAATACACGGTGAGTGTTTTGAATCATGACATAGTGCGGTTCATCAAAACCTCAGTTTGTAAAGTAAATCAGCAAAAGATCATAACTTATACTAATCAAGTCATAATATAAAAGGGAAGCTCAATGCACGAGGCTCACATCCCTTACCATCGCACGCAAAGAGTCCGGTTCCAAGATTTGAAACCACAACCTTCAGGTCACAAGGCAAACAATGTTACCGGTGTGCTGAGTCTCACCCTCGGATCATACAAACTATAATATATTGAAATCATATCGATACCTTAACGTTAGAACTGGAAAAGGATGTATCTAACTTACATAGGTTTGTGCTTATCCTCAGCGAGAATCGCATTGTTCAATGTGATATCATATCTGTGAAAAACAATAAATACAGTGAAAATCATTCAGAACCGTTAGATCTGGTCTCATTTTGAATGAAAAAAGAAAAGGAGAAATGAGAGGGTGAGAGAGTTACTTTTGCAAGAAATCGTTGTCGACAATGGCAGAAATGTCGAGAAGAGGGTTTCCCATTCCAAGAAGAATACCTTCATAAGACGCCATTGATTTGATCTGATTCTGAGAAATGAAAACGAAAGTAAGATGCGGCTGCTAGGGAAGTAACAAAGATGAAACTGCTTCTGTCTATTTATAGGTGATTAGTTTGTAGGTATCCTCCGACTACGGAAGTAATTTTGAAAGTATGACTCTTCCAATAAATATTGCTCTCACTAATCGAAAATCTAATACCGTTGATTTTCATGTTATCTAATCACTTTTATACAAAGATTTAATATGTATACACTGACAGTATGTAAGTGTTTTTATATTGTCAGTAAATTATCCATCATTGATTTGTTAACTATCATTGACTCTCAAACAAAAGTAATACAAATCAATGGTTAATAAAGTGCTGACAGTGTAAAAAACTATACATTATCAGTGTATAGATACTATTTATACAACTAGATCAATGTCTTATTAATCTATTAATATTTATGGGTGATTTAAACATTATTCTTTTAACATTTTAATTTTATTCTTCTCACCTAAAATTAATCTAAAACAAATTTTAGAGGCCATTTCTGTCGGTGCAAAATAAAATTAAGAAATGACGATATTCCTTAAAAATTATAATGTTTTTTATAGGTAAAGGGGGAAAATTTAACCGACAAAAAAGTGGGGGAACAAACCCTAGTCGTTTAACGTTAGTAATTAATGTCGATGATATTTGTAATTAAAATGATACTTTAAAAGTTTAATACTTGTGTATTTATATTCTAATAGTTTTTATATTATCTGCATATGATCTTACTATTTATTTGTTATTTATTATTTACTCTTAATAAAATTAAAATATACAAATATTGAATGATAAAAAAGTTTAAATACATATATAAACTGTGCTTTGAAAAATGAAAGATTAATATAAGAGTGTAATATTTATATTCTATCAAAGTAAAAATGTATATACAGTTGGTATATCATTCATTCTTCATTTTGATTACTTTCTTACGAAGAGTCAGTATTGACAGAGAAGGGATAGTGGATAATGTAATGACAATGTAAAAACTCTTACAATGTCAGTATATACGTTTTTTTCTCTTAATTGTGATTACTCTAAAATAAGTTAGACCTTCAGAATTTATGTGTGGTTTTTCTATAGAATGCAATGCATTGTTTAATTATGCAACTTTTGAATACAACTTATAATCTTAACTTTATCACGAAACAAATTTTTTTTATCAACCCCTATCTATTAAGTATGTAACCTACCAATTTATATGTTAAAATTCTTAAAAAAATGTCATCGCATTAAAACACAGAAGAAAATGTAAAATGGGTAAGAAGGTTGGGAAATAAGAGCAAGAGAATGTTAAGGGAAAGTGAGGTTGTGAAGTAATGAGATTGTAAATGTGGTTTTTTGGATGTTAGTGTATACATTTTGTGGTTATGAATCCAAAGATTATATGATATAGTTACCTAAATTCCAGGCTTGAAAAAGGGATCATGTATTTGAATTTTGAAATGGAATTGGAATATATACCTTTTAAGGGTGAATGTGAATATATTTGAAAAAGGAATTATATATTCTAAGCTTATAGATTGCTTTGTAAATCTTTATTCAAATTAAGAAACCTTATAAACTTGTGGTTTTATACCGTTGACACTAAATATATAATTGATATAAGAGTGAATATATAATTTGGCCCTGTGTACCAATTTAATCCCAAAATAAAATATAAATTAGTTCTTAAAAATAGCAAATGTAACTTAAAATAGTCTTTGAGATGGGTGATAAAAGTGACAAATTTTAATCCATGTTTGATATTTTTAGTAGTAATGTTGATTTTTAATTTTTCAAGACCAAATTAATATACTCAAAAAAAATTACAAGCCTAAATAAGTTTTTACTCTTTATATAATTGATGATTAATATAGTATAGAATATATAATGAATAAAAATAATTACTATGAATAATAATAAGAAAGGCTAATATGGACATGAAAATATGATATAAGAGTTCTTATTCACTTGAGACAATTAGAAAAGCCTGAATAAAGCATATAATGATGAGAATTGCAATGGTAGCTGAGTGTTTGGTGCAGAAATCTCAAATGAGGGAGAAAGACTCGTGAAAATATATTTATGTGGAGACAACCAATAAAATATTATCAATATATTGAAAATTTAATTTTAATTAAAATTTAGTCATGAATGATAACATCAAAAAACATAAATATACTTATCTTTAAATATGGCGAGGCGTAAGTGTCTTCATACAAATTTTGTCTACTGATGAGGAGAAAGACTTGTGTGGTAACATATGTACATAGAAACAACCAATAAAACATTGTGAATACATTAAGAGTGTAATTCCAAAATAATGTAATTGGTGAATCATCATCCTAACTCGTAATTGGTGAATCATCATCCTAACTCGTTTGTAGTGGTGGTGACACCTATTGCCATGGATGGTCATTCATATTCAAACCACAAGTAGACGGAAGGGAAAATGCAAGGAACACTTTATTGCTAGGAAAAAGAGTTAAAAAGAAATCAGAAAATGGACCACATTTTTTTTGTGGAGTTATTTTCTTAAAGGAAAATATGGGAATTTTTTTTCAAAAATAAAATATCTACTCGTACTAACAAATAAATTATCTCATTCAGCCACTAAAATCATGATACGTATTATACTTTTATACTTTTTTGAGTTTTTTTGTAAAAAATAATTAAATATAAATACATGTCATGATTTTATTGGTCGGAGAAAATAAATTATTCTTTGTATAATGAGATACTTGTGAATATATGTGTCCAAAGTCTACAAGTGTAGGTGTGGGTGGTCCATAAATTTGTGGGGCTTGGCTTGTGGTCCATAAATTTGTGGGGCTTGGCTTGTGGTCGACCATTGGCCCTGCCAAAAATGTAACGTATGGGGATCAGATGTCCTCAACTATGTCCCTAACCATGTTCCTGGCCAATCACAATGAAGCAAAATTGATAAAATTATGAATACTTAATTTTTTTTTAATTGACGTGGTATAATAGAATTGGTCTGGGATAAAGTTTGGGACAGCAGATCCTTGTCCAAATGTAACATGCAAATTGCCAAAGTCAATATCAAGATGAACAATACCAATAACAATGATACCACAATCTTATATCATGTTTTGAGAGGATAAAAAATCTATTTCACATTTTAGTCATTCATTCTATAAAAATCTAATAGTTTATATATATTGATTAATTCAAATATCATGAGTCATTAGATTTTCATAAAATAAATGACTACGATATGAAGTATATTTTTTAACTTACTCATAGAGTTAAGTGGATCATGTCTTGTCTTTTAAACTCACACATATCATTGGCAATCTGGGTCAAGCCCATGGGCCTCACTGCCCACCCGCTGTTTTGGACGGACATGACATGAAAAATGTGCTCATTCGCCATAAATTGTCCACCCAATGTGTCATTTTCGTTAGTTGGCATTTCAAACGGGCACGCAGAGCGACTCGCATGCATCAAAGAATACTACACTAAGAAACTTGATAGGTTAAGTCTCACACAAGTAATTCATGTTCTCACCACTCGAGTACAATGAAACAATTTTCCAAAATAAGGCGTGATGTTTTTTGTTTTGAATCTCAGTATTCCAGTGTGCATTCATATAATCTCAAGTATGATAACATAGTATTGCAATGCTTTAACAGTGAAATAAAAATAAGAGACAATATATAATATATTGTAATGTTCTATATACTAGATCATTTTTAGTTTTTTTTAATTTATGGCGGCCTGCAAACCTATCCTAAACATGGGTATGATGGGTATGGCATAATATTTCATAGCCTATTTAAAAGTAGATATATCCATATCAGCTCTAATTTTAACAGGTATTGTGTAGGCATGAGCAAGTCAACCCTAATTGACAATACTACTCACATTATATCTTCATTTTCCTAAAACTCTCCTGAGAAACAAAAGAAAGGGAATTATGCGTAACATTTTTTTTGGGTACATATTCTTAACACTGAATAGATATTTTGATAAAGTCCAAATATAAGTTACCAATAAATTAACAAATTATTGGAGTCAAATATGATTTAATCAAAAATCATAATTAAGATGATCATTAAATCAATAATTTTTTAAGCTTATTACATCACTTCTTTGACATACTTAATTTTTTATATACAAAAGGTATCTCTTCACCTTTTTGGCTAATGAATTAATTTCTTTCATTTTAGGAATCTAATAGAGCCTTACACTATTAGACCAACACATGGTGTTCAAATACTTGAATTTGATTACATTCATGTATAAAAATTGAATAAGTTAACTAATAAATCAAATAAAAGTTCAAGAAATTAGGAGGAATGATTATGTATTACATCTTTAAAATTTGTAGGTTATTCCAAATATATCAATATCAACATTGACTCATTCTTTCCATGAATAATTTATATATTTAATATGTATAAACTGATGGTGTAAATGTTTTTTACATAGTAAATTATTTATTATTTATATGTTAATCATCATTGACTCTCAAACAAAAATAACACGAATTAATTATGGATGATGTGCTGACAATGTAAAAAACTTTACATCCACATTTCATACATTTTAAACTTATAATTATTTGAATAAAATAAGATAAAAAATCATACACTTGCTCTAATTTTTAGTCAGAAAAAAAAACCATGAATAAAATGAAATGCGGGATAATCACTAAAGAGAAAAACAATTGAGGCTTTGAGCCTAAACATTTGAATTGCAGCTTTGAGTGCCATTAAAAGAAATTATTAAAAATGGTATAGGAAATGTTCGGGAGAAAGAGTTCCCACATAGTCCCATATAAATCCACCCTGATAATGGCCATATATTGTTTTTTTTCCTTTCAAACAACCTATGCCTAGATACTAATCTATGTAAGATTGTAAGACATATTATTATGAGAAAAATTGGTACCGAAAATATAAAAGTTTTATATACTGTTAGATTATTATTTATTATTATTTTCAATCTCTTTAAATAAGTAATATCAATTATTAATTGTGTATAAATCTTTATATCAATGTGCATAAATATTATACTTGATTATTATCCATACCAATAATAATTTCACCAAGTATTGCAACTCATGCATATTTACAAATTCCATTTGCAAGAATCCATTTGGGACAAATAAATTGCTGGAGATTTATGAGTAAACAATGAGAGAAGGTTGATGAAGTGAAATAAATTATAAATTGAACTAAGAAATGGTTAATTGGCACCTGTTTATTTATTGATAATCTGTAGCATATAAAATCTAGAGAGGGTGATTGATGAGTTTACCCACTTAATTAACAAAGAATCTTAATTTATAATATTAAAAGAGTTTAAAATTTATGTATTGTCGGTGTAAAGTTTTTTACACTTTCAACACATTATCTACAATTGATTTGTATTACTTTTGTTTGAAAGTCAATGATTATTAACATATGAATGATGAATGATTTGCTAATAGTGTAAAAAACACTTACACGGTTAGTTTGTACATATTAAATTGATATTAAAAATAATGAAAGTAATTAAAGGAAGAACAAATAAGTTTTCATGTGATTTATCACACTAAATAGTGATAGGAGCATGCAACAGATAATTGGATAAAGTGGAAGCATTCTCAGTGTTTTAACTTTGAAGGGTTGTTAGCAATCACAACATCCCCATGAATAACTAAATTAGTCCTGTAAAACTTTATTTATATATACACACATACATATTCATAAGAATCATGAGAAAATGTTTTTTTAATATTTGGTATACTGAACTAATTAATAATCAAATTAACAATTTAATATATTTTTGGTTAATTACTTAATCATATGTTAGTGCAATTTATAAACCCTTTTATTTATTATCATATGCCAGCATTTTTTTGTAAATTTTTATTATCTTTAAGTAACATTGTAGTATATTGAAAGTAATAAAATTTAATAATATGAAATTTCAAACAAAATAAAATAATACGTGTTTTTGTAAATTAAATTCTTTGGATAACAGACTAGTTTATGGAAAGAACTATAAAACAAGAAGAAAAAAAGTAAACTGTATGTTCTTGTTTGATAAATTTATTTATTTTTTTAGTTTATAATCATAATATAGAAATATGATCAACAATAGTTCAAAAATTACACTATCTTAATTAAACCCTTTGTTATTTCAATTTTCAAGAAGATAACAATTGATATTCCATTTGTGGATAATAGCTTGAAGATGGTTTTGCTTTAAAATATATACAACCATGGTAATTAATTAAATGCAAGACAACTTTTTGCTTGAATATAAGGCCCCTTAGTTTTGACTATTTAAGTAATTTGAGGTTGCAAAACCACACAATTGCTTATAGTTTAATTATACTTGAAATAAATTAATTCATTACTCATAGTTTAAGAAAAATAGCATTGCTTAAAATCAAAACCGCCTTTACTTATAGAAGAAGTATTTATTTCACACTTCTTGTATGAATATACTTCAAATATAAAATATAAATTAGGGATGATAAATTAACTTGAACTCGGGCATACCTGTTCGAACTCGAATTTAACAAAAAAACACTCACTTTGTCTAAGTTCAAGTTTTCCCCTATTAGGTTCGAGTTTGAGTTTAGGATGACTGATACTCAAATCCGACATAAACCTGCTTTATATAATAATAAATCTCAAATGATAGAATTATTATTATATATATAACACTAAATGACAATCATATTCTCTTATGTCCATGTTTTGGATAAGTTTAATACAAGTTCAGGTTACCCAAAACTCAACAGGGTAGAGATTATGGTTTATTTTTAGCTTTACTATGTTCAAATATGAGATTTCAAGTTTGAATATCAACTCAATTATTTTAATATTGGATTAGCTATACATGCCAAAATTGAGGATGAACCACACATTTTTGGTAATCTAATAGTTTGGGCATTACATGAAGTATCAATCAATTATGGACATCGAATAAAATTATCATGGCCCGACTTTATTCTTAAAGTGAACAACCTTTAGATTATTTAATAAATTAGCCCTCGATGCAGTTTATCAAATCAAGGAACTCTTGCCCTTCATTAGAGCCTTTTCCAATAATTGTGGACTTAATCTACGAAATGGTGAAACTGAAATGGTTAGTTGAATCATCAAAACTGAAATGGTGAAACTCATTTTCCATCTACCAATTTTTTCTCTTGATTTTGCATCAATTACATACAGTAATTCTTGCCCTATGTGTATGTAACATACAAGGATAAAATCTGCTGCAAGAAATTTGATACACAGTCATGGAGACAGAGCATTCCTTGATCTATAACATGAACCTGCTTCACAATATAAAGTAGACCAAGGAACACTGATTTTGTTAATGCAAAATGCAACCAGTTATATGATGCTGAGATGGGGACCTTGAGTAAACCAGTCCCTTAATGAGTGTTGGCAGGTTTGCTCGATAACTTCCGCTTGTATCGTTTGAGAACAGATGCCAAATTTTCTTTCCCCTTCGGGAAAGCAACATCACCGGCTGCGGTTCCACTGCGTCCTTTCCGACTAGAAATTGCAATCTCCACATCCTTTATCAGCTCAAGTAATGTAGATGCAGTTGTGTATTTTCCCCGGCCTGGTTTTGAAGTTGGGGGAAGCATTCCATTGGAAAGAGGGGGGCTTGACTTTTGCTGATGTGATACGAGAACTTGCAGGCAAAAACATGGGACCATGGGACTACGAGGCTTAGAAAAAGCTGGATCGACGATGCCCTGTTCATAAAGCAAAAGCAAAAATAATTAGTCCAGTTAAATGGAAAAAAAACTATACCTACAACCCTACAAGAGAAGACAAGATGTTATAGGTTTTGGTTTTGTTAGAAGGTGAAGGTATGTAATGAACACCTATATTACAATGTCTGCCAATGGGTATGCTCTACAATGACGAGTGCTGAATGTATAACAAGTTGCACCAACTTTTCAATGTGATCGATCAATAACAAACAGATATCAATTAAGAATAAGAGTGTGAACAATACATGTTCTCATTTTTAGGCAAAACACAATTTACTATCGTAAAGTCTGGGTTATGAACTTATGAGCAACTTAGTACCTGAAATTCAAAAACATGTATTTCTATCCCTAAAATTTACCGACTGTATAAACATGTCCTCTGTTAACTTTTCCATTAAATTGAGTTGGAAAGTGACATCACTCTGGACATCAATGATCATTTCAAATGGAAATACACATTTTTAAACTTCAAGGACTAAGTCGCACATGACCCAGACTTCAAGGTAATAATTTCTCCTTCTTTTTTTGAGAGCAACGTCCAATTTAAATGTAAATGAAAAGCACAGCTGAAATATAGACATCTGATCACTTAAATTAAGAAAATATACAAAACTCTTCAGATATTTACCTGGAGGCGGTTTAGCACATAGGTGTATTTCCCCCAAAGCTCTGGCCGGCTTTCCATAAGTGAGAGGTCAAGAATACGGTGGATACACCACACTCCAAAGCTAATTATTAAGTCTGATCTCCATATACATCCCTCCCCACAATTAGGAACTGAGGATACTGAAAAACTAGAGGAATATGCATCATTATTCTTTATTGAAGAACCAGGTTTCCTATCAGAAGAAAAATACTGAGCTTCACCCTTATGAGCGACCTGATCCATCTCCCTACTTTCAACTTCATAAACAAATTTCTCCCTTGCCGCCACACGATCAATCAGATCCTCATCGATTCCATCGTTTTGTCTAAACAACCAATCAGATCCTTCCAGTTTTAAGAGCTTCACAATGCAAAGTCTAAAAGACTGAAGGAGTTTCGCCTCTATATCTACAAAAGAAGTAGTTTCTTCAACAGCAGTATTAGGCCTAATTCCAACACCTTCCATTGCAACATTATTACTTTTCTCAGCAACACCAAACTGCTCAAAAGGTTGTCTAGACCAGAGAGATCCAGTATCAAAACCAGAATTCAACTGTGAAGAGAGTGCCTCCCTGTAAACTTTTGATGGAGAGAGTTCATCAAAGGCTAAATGAGGTCTCGTTCTTGATCCAGAGTTTGAATATGACGATTGTTCATAATATGTCTTGCTTGCAGAAGGTCTATATCCAACAGAACCATCCCATGGAGCATTTTTATC
Organism: Lupinus angustifolius; assembly: GCF_001865875.1. Lineage (NCBI taxonomy): Eukaryota > Viridiplantae > Streptophyta > Magnoliopsida > Fabales > Fabaceae > Lupinus > Lupinus angustifolius. Next base: position 2,527,735 of record NC_032027.1, read on the forward strand.
AGACACATAACCAGTCCTATGAGGGATGGCGTATCCTGAAATGTCAGGTAAGCTGTGGTACTTCTTGTTATTAACTGAACTTACTGCATTATCTGCAAGTCCAGAGGAGACAAGATCATAATACGGCCTCTCAGATTGCAATTGGGAATTTCTAGAGACAGATACATGTTGGAACCCTGGTGGCTGGCCTAAACCTACACGATTATGCAACTTTCCCCCCAAAGCAAATGCGATTGAATCTCTGTAGTTAGTATTACCCATGGAAGGGAATTTCAGTGATGACGGCTGCATCGGACCATTTAAGTAATCAAAGTTTCTGCCGTTACCATCCCGGTTAAGATATGATGCAGGCTGGTAACCATGAATTGTAGCTGGCTGATAATCCCAATCCTCAGATGAAGGCAGATTGCGCACACTGGAATAACGCCTCTCACCAGAATCAAGAAGATTGCAGCTGGAGTTCTGTGAGTGTACATATGCATCTAGTAACTGGATGGGATTTGCCTGAATTGAGGAAGAACTCCTTTGAAGGCCATGTGAAGACTCTAAACTACTTTGAATTCTAGGCTGCTTAGAAGAGTCATATAGATTGGAGTTCATTAAAGTGTTAGAAGCTCTACCTCCAACAGATGCTAGGTCTTCAGAATATTCCTTTCCACATGCGACCACCTTCTGCAAGGAATCAGCGGATCTTGAATCAATTCCCCCTCCCAGCAAAACATCAAGTTTCTTAGCCTTTGCTTCTCGGGTTGCTTGCCCATGGAAATCATAAAGTTGTCCCCAGAATTCATCAAGAACAGCAGCTAGTTGACGCCTTCCTGCACGCCCTAAGCCTCCTAATCTCGAAAGACTTCCAATGCTATTCTCACCTTCATCACTTTTCCCATTGAGACTCCTGAATGATGCAGGGCCATCTGATGTTGAAGACAGGGCACATGTTGAGACCACTTTGGATGATTTTTCGGTTTCCCATGAGTCTACATCATCATCCCTTTCAACAATTGAGTCTCCCTCAACTTCCACTTTCTTCCCCACTGGAGCACTTGTTTCTACTTTAACAGTTTTAGTGCCTGCTACTCTAGAATCAGAAATTTCACTAACTACAGTTGATACTGCCTCTGACTCTGATTCCTTAGCAAGAGATTTGGGGGAACTAGGAAATGATGTAAGAGAATGACTCTCCTTAACAGCAGTCACATGGAGACCAGGCTCCGTTTTAGTTTCAGGTAGATCAGGATGAAAACTTTGAACTGTTACATCTGAGTAATTCAATGTCCTTGCTACTAGGGTGGGTGTTGGTTCCTTCACTTGAACAGATGTATCTCCATGATACCTTTCTTCAGTTAAATATGATTCCTCACCATCAATTGGAAGATTGGATACAGTCTCTGGCATATCCCTTTTTAACACTTGAGCTTCTAAATGGATACTGGCAGATCTTAAAGGAGTGGTAGCTAACCAAAGCATAAAACAAATTGATGCAAAAACAACAATTAGAAGAACTAAATATGAAATAGATACACCATTCCCCACATTCCATCTCAAATCACACACCCAATCACTACTACCAAATAGCATTTCTACTACGAAGACAATATTCAAGCCAAGCATCCCAATAACTATGACCAATGCCAAAAGTTCCACAAATTGAGAGACCTTGTGTACACCCATTATGGAACTAGATGTAGCAACTCGAAAAAGGGGGATCACAGAAGATGGAAGTTGCAGCGCTACCAAAACCTGAGTGAATATAAGTAGCCGATACATCCCTTCAGCTCCTGAACTCCACGCACAATAAAGGGCAGGCAGGACAGCAATCATTCTAATTGTAGCATAATGAAGCCAACTTGGAATATCCAATTTTAAGAAACCATTCACAACTACTTCTCCTCCTAAACTCCAAGTTAATGCTGTGGCTTGATTTGCAAGAAACAAAATCAACAGAAAAGCAAGCAAAGCTATTGGGCTATGCAACACCTGCAATAAAAATCTTGGCATTATAAATGTGTTCAGAATGTATATGACAAACAGGACAGTGTAAGTAAATATTCTAATGTAAATCAATTATAGAATAAAAGAAGACCTGTTCCGTTGATGCTAATGCATCCTGAAAAGTAAGCAAAACTAGACCTGTACCATAGAACTCATTTGCTGAGGCATTCATCACCACATTATTGACCAAATAAAGACCGTTGAAGACACAGAAGATGGCCAAAAAATGCTTATGACACAAGGCTTCTTGAGAAATGTCTATTGGTCTCTGATGCCACTGCAAAAGGCAAATGGAATTTTGGAATTTCAGAATGGCAACTCAAATAAAATTGCAACCAATATGAAGTAGAGCGTGATGTGCAACCTTTACCCCTTAGGTGCATGTGATGAAAAGTGTGTATTAGAAGTAATCAGATCAGACAAACGTAAACTCATGAATACAACTTCATAAAGCTCTGTTTTGAACAGGAGATCAGTGTATAGCTTATAACTTACAAGAAACCTACTCGATTACTATAACTAAACCCTGTATGCATAAACAATATCTACATATAACTAACTAAAAACAGCAACAGCCAAGCCTCAATCCCACTAGGTGGGCTCGATTATGTGGATCAAACAATACTATAATGCTCTCATAAAACATTTTCATCGACAAAACATTGATCTCTAAATCTTTCCTAATCGTTTTGCCTATGGTTTTTCATGGCCTATCTTTTCCTCTAGAAATTGGACTAACCTTCATTTGATCTACTCTCCTAAATGAGGCTTCTAACAGTCTCCTTCTCACATATCCAAACAATCTAAGACACAATAATACCATCCTTTTGACAATAGGATCTACTCAGACTTTCAATCTAATGCATTTATTTATAATCCTATCTTGTCTAGTATATTCAATCATCCAACACAATATTCTTATTTCTACGACATGGAGTATATTCTATAGTTAACATTTTACCATCTAACATTCTGTTCCATATAACAAAATTCAACCACTCATCCAATGCAAAATTCTCATCTACAGAGAACTAGCGCCTCTGAGAATTCCTAACACCTTTTCTTTCTCATTCTAAGTGTAACAAGCAATACACTCAATCTATACCTATATTGATAGACATCCTTATAATAAGTGATAAGGATGGATTAAAATGTATTACACAGATACATACTAAAAACTGTCTACAAATGTATGGGCTCCCATAGGACATTTTAGATGAAGCATTTGCTCACATAACCACAATATCTCAAAAACTATCAGTTACTGCACCTTTTGTTAAAAATAGGTCCACCTGTGTAGAATTAGATTTTGAGTAAACTCATGAGCCTATGAGTGAATGATACATTTCGCAGTTCCCCCAACAACCATATTTAGTAATAAAGAATGCTAACTTTATCTTCCTCATGAAACTGATCAACTGTAATCTTATGGAAGTTAAGAAAAAATAAGCAATTAATTAAACCATGCATGAGACACCAAAACGACACTACAATTCAGAAAGGCAACTGTATTTAGTAAAGTTAATAGACCTCCAGCATCACGACAACCACTTATGCAAGTCTACTATCATAATACAAGAGGCAGAAATTTCATCTTTATGAACAAGTAAAACATGAGTTGCAAATATATCTACAGCATTCTAAGATATATGCTTGGAAAGTTGGAAGCATCCATGGATAGAGACACTTCACCATATATGCATGGAAGAAAACTATGAATGACTGTAAATAATACCTGTACAATAAAGGAATGAAGGTATAGGTTATGAGGCATAAGAGTTGCTCCCAGAAGACTCATTAGCACAAATGCACTCTCCCCGCTCAACTTTGTTAGTACTCCATTCATGAATAACGGGATTCCTGGTTGATTGATGAGTACTCCAAGTACAAAAGAAAGCAATACAAAGCCTGTAACATACAAGCCTAGGATCTTTGCCTTCTCAATGTCCTAGACAAAGGAATTATAATAAATATAGTGTTGATTAACAGAGGTTGATGGATAGGCAAGTAATGATACTTACAAGTAGGAGAGCAAGAAGTAGATGAAAAACAGCACCAGTAGCAGTTAAAAAGACACACGTGAACAAGTCCCACCCAAAAACAAGATTTAATCCTTGTGCCATGCCCAAGATCTAGCAAAACAGGTAAAATGAACAAATTAAAACAAATTTAATAATGTATATAACAGATTGAACATGTGTAGATCGAATATCAAATTCATTACCAATGAGTCCAAATTTTTAAAAGAAAAAAGTAGATAGCCAACCAATCTTTAAGGTCAGTCAAGAGTAAGAATATTACCATGTTAAGATCTAGCATAATCACAGAAACTTCAGCTTGAATTCCAAGAAGCATGCATGTCCATGTATCATATTCATCACTGCAAATCTTTGGAGGAAGAAAACAAAGTTAGTCTATAAGCAATTTACAAACTAAATGTATACATGAAGTTTTAACTAAGCTTGCTAATCTAAGCATCAATCCGTGAGCTTGTATTTGCATGAGTTTGAGGTATAAACATAAAATGCACAGAACCTGGCTACAAACTCAGTAATAAACTCAACAAACAGACTAAAGAAAACATCATTCAACCTGACTCACAACTCTATACATACTATATAAAATTCACCAACACAAATGGGAAAAAAACTCTAATATATCAGGGTTAGAAAAATACTATGCTTATACATGTTTTTCTCTGTGCCAGCTTTACAAATGCAACATAGTGGAGGAAAAACCAAAAAAGGAAGGGGGAATGAGAAAGAAACACGTTGGAAGGGAAAGAATAATATCATTCCTTTTATTTAATTATTCTTTAAACATTGAAAAAAACATTCATATTCATTAAGTAAAAGTAAGTAGCGATTTTACATACTTCTGATATTACAAGACAGAATTGCCTGCCGGTATTTTTTATAAAATTCTAATTTCTAACTTAATATGTAAAAAGAAGATGCTTGAGCATAACTTAGAAATGAAAATCAACGAAATTTCATTAAACTCAAATAATGAAGTTTATTTTACAGAAAGTGGAAACTAGAAGCAATAGTGGAGAAAACAAAAAGTAAATTTTCAAGGGTATTTTCTCTTGATAAAGCAACAAGATAGTTCTTTTCATCAGTCTTCCATCTTCCAATTTCCTAATATGTAACCACTTATTTGACAAGGATAAATGGCAACATCAAACACTAAAAAACACAACAAAACTAATTGATTGATTAAAATTCAAATAGAATGGTATTTTTTGCTTGTGGGAGGGGGATAAAAAGGAGTTCAGAATGCAGAAGATTTTCAAATATAACAATCTTAATTCATCAACTGTGTAATTGAAATAATCCCCAAAGTGGAAGAAAAAAATACCTGAGCAAGGTCTCTTCCTGTGATTATACCAATCTTTGCAGACATGTACTGACAAAAGATAGCAGCAAAATTGAAAATAAGCATGAAAGCCATCAAATCAGAACCAAACCGTGCACCACCTTCAATAGTTGCCGCCCACTTTCCAGGGTCAACATATCCTATTGAAACCAAAAGTGTTGGTACAACAGCAGGAAGAGACCGATGAAGAAATCCAGGCAGGTGGTTAGTAGTACTTGATGTCTCTGCATCCATTTTGCACTTTGATACCGTACAGCCAGCAATAAGGCTACCGAAAAAATACGATACTCAAAGAACCACTCTGAGGCAGCCAAAACTTTCAATGAGCCATAGATAATTATGACTGAAACTTATCTATATTTCTGTCGACAAATCCTATCTATTACATGTAAATCAGATATACATTATCAGCTTCAAATACCAATTATAATTAGTCAGCTGATCAGAATTTAATAAATAGCATATCCGGTATATGCTAGCTACCACCCTATAAATTATTCAATAATTGACTGTGATCATAAGATACAAATATAATATTTCCAATAAAGTCAACCTTAATACCATCACAAAATCTTCTTACAACACCCCTAATAACCATTCCATTCATCTCCTCAACATGACTGAAACATCAATACATTCCAATCTTTGCCAACCAAGGTTCACAAATATCTTTAACTATTCTCAATTGTAATCCAAATCACCCCCTCCTCGGATTTCTCGAACCCTGCATCAAATTGATTAATGTAACAACATTAGTACCAATACCATAACAAAAAATAGAACAACAAAAATAGAGAAACAACATGAGCACTTTCATCATTGAAGAACATTATTATCATGATTAGATTACAATTAAAGCTAAAACACAAGCATATCACAAAGCACCTTTAACAATCCTGAGAAACATATCAACAGCATCAATACATTGATTAAAACAAAAAATAGATATTATTGGAAAAATTACAGAGCATAATTAAGCTCCTAAAAAAAGAACAGCTCAGTGCACGAGGCCACCTAACTAGTCTAAGGATAGTAAATATACGCACCCTTACCCAACCCGAAAAAGAAAGACTGATTCCAGGATTTGAACACCATTATGCCAAGGCCAAAATAAAAACCTTAGTTGTAGAAGGTAAAACCCTAGAGTTAAAAAGCTAAAGTGATGGATAAGATGAGCAAGGAAATGAAAACATTGGGCATGAATCTGATACAGAATAAGAATTAACATATGAATGAGTTAAAACGATGTCGTTTGATTACCATTGAAGTTATGATTTGTGATATTTGTTAACCGTGTTCCCAATTTCTCTCTTGCTTTCTGTATCTATCACTTTTGGATCTCACATATTCCAATAAGCAATAGATACATACATACAGAACATTAATTAATTAATAATTTAATTATTATTATATGAAACTGCAGAATTGATTATTGGTATATGAGGTAAGAGAAAGAGGAAGGAACGAGATTCTTGGAAAGCAGATATAGAAAAGTTAAAAAACAAAAATAGAAAATTTATGGGTGTGATGTGATGTGACTCAAAGCTTTTAAAAAAGTTAAGGTTAAAGTTTTCGGTTTACGCTTTTTTATGTTATTTTTTTAATTTTATTTATTAATGTGAGATCATCTAAGTTGGTAAAGAAATCACTTTGTCTATACTATATATAAAATCAAAATATGATATAACTACTACTATGATATAATTTATATATTCATATTTTACCCTTCAATTATTTAATTTAAAAACCATATAATCCTAAAGACAAAAAATATATAATATAAAATAAATACAATATAAAAAAAATATTTTAATTCTACACAATGAAGTGTATAAACATAAAGTATGTGTCGCACACTAGTTATTATAAAATGTAAATAAAATAACTCCCTTCTAAACACATAGAAAAGTATGTGTTTGCGTTTTGACTGATTGTTTAATAAGTCAAACCGCATGTAATGCGTTAATAAGCTAGTTGATCTTGACTATAGAATTAATGAAATAAAAAAGAAATTAGAAAAGAATGTATGTACTCATAGTGTATAAGTTTTGTAAATTATTACTGCATTATACACCATTATCTTTTATTATCATCGATTCTTTAGAGAAATTAATATAAATGGATAATAAATGACATAAAATTAAACCAATGATGTATAAATATTACACTGAAAAATAAATAGTTTTGATTAAAATAATGTCAAAATGAAATGACAACTGGTTCTTCCTTCTTCTCCCATTGTCCATGAGGTGGGGGAGAACACATTATCTCTCTCAAGGGTAACAATGAGAGTATTAAATTTATGTATTGATAGTGTAAAGATATATTTATAGTTAGTGTATTATTTATCATTTATTTCAATTACTTTTTGAAAAGTCAATGATTATTGAAAATGAATTATAGATGATGCAATGACAATGTAAAAAACTTTTACAGTGTCACTATATACATGATTTTCACTTTGATGATTGTTGTAATTACATCATACATCATACAATGATTATAATGTGAAATTAAATTACAATGATGTACTAACAATGTGGCGGCCTAATCGCGTAATGTCCTAATAGATTCTTATGATGATTAAAAGATTAAGAGTTCGATTCCTGAGAGCGATACTTGCTAAGAAAGACAATCATTAAGCCAAAATGAATTAGTTCTTTATCTATAAGACAAAGGAATATATTTGATAATACCAAAATAAATTACAATGATGTAGTTGTATCAAACTATATTTGGGCCCCAATAAATTCAAAAATATTTTTTTAATCATACTCATTCCAAACCCTTACAATTTCAATCTAGACTAAAACAAAATAATAATAATCTTCATCTTCTGTGTTGCTACAAAATGAATAAAACAAGATAATAATTTAAGACCCATGTAATTTTCTATCCTCTTGTGTTGAGGACAAAGAAGACCCTATCCATAAATAGCAATGGTATGGTATGTCCTAGGAAAGCAAGAGAAAGAGATAGTAGTATATGTATGCAATCTTGCACAACTGTGCCAAGTAGTAATAAATGACAATCTATTTGTGATTTTCTTTATTACCTTCATTAGCATATACCTTTCTCAAATTGCCAATTACTCCAATTCTATCTAAACTACAATGAAATTATGTTTTCACAAATCTGAAACATTCATATTTTGGTGCTGTAAATATATTGATGCATCGTGTTTACCATAATAGGTTAGTGTAGTACATTGTGTTTATACCATGTATGTTAATGTTGTATTAAAATGACCACATTGTGTACAAATATAAGGAAGGTATTATATGAATAAATATCTAAATAATAAAACTTATAAAATCAATAATGGGATAAGATGGATCATTGAATGCAATACACTTCGTTCTTATCAAAAAGGTTTCTAAAGAAAGAGTAAAAAATAAGGAAAAGGATGATGATTGTGATTGAACATTATATGGCCGGCTGACTTTAACCAAACTACTATATTATATATATTTGGGATATATTCAATTAGGGAACTTAATTAAAGACAAACAAGACAAATCAAACTCTAATTATGCAAAGAACATAAGAGGAGAGACTTACCATGTTGGGCATTATTCTCGAATCATGTGTTTGACAAAGAAATTTCTAAATATTTGGGTAAAATTCTTTTCATCAAAATAGTTTTTAGGATAAAGTTAACTCATGTTATTTTAATATGGTATTAGAATTTGGGAACACAATAAGGAAAAAGGGACGATAAGCCTATGTACTGCACTATAATTCCCCGGTCAAAATGATTTATCTCAAAATCAAGTAGAAGTAGTTCGTTTTTGTTCCTTCCCCGGTTAAATGGCTCTCTCATTAACCACATTGGGATATCGTAACTTGCAACAATTATAAATGACACGCAATAATATTTATTAGCTAAGTCACGATCACGCCGCTCTCTTTAAGACATTTCGTGGTACTGCCCAAAATATGCAAGCGGACTATCAACCACGCCGTCCTCAAGATAAAACAACTCAAATCTCTGTTATCAAATTCTTACTGCACTGTAAGAACCAATATCGAATACACCCACCACAATATGGCTACCAATGCCAATTCTCGAAATTCCCACAATATGGCTAACAATGCCCATTCTCGAAATACTCACAATATGGCTACCTGTACCAATTCTCTTCCCACGATACTGACTATCAGTGTCAGTTCTCAAAATGCCCACAATTTGGCTACCTGTGCCAATTCTTTTCCCTCAATACTGACTATCAGTGTTAGTTCTCGAAATTTCCACAATTTGGCTAACTGTGCCAATTCTTTTCCCTCAATATTGACTACCAGTGTCAGTTCTCACAATTTGGCTGCCTGTGCCAATTCTTAGTGCCACGGAAAGAAACGGGGAGAAGTTTGCCAGAAATGCATCGGTGGAAAATATGAGGGAGAAAGAAAAAGTTAAATGAAAACACATTCAACTTGGGGCAAGTTATAACGAGTGAAGAAGACCTCTATTTATAACATGAGATTTTTTTTCATGTTTCTCATCTCTCCAGTGTAGGACTTGAGACTTGTCTTTTTTCAAAACTTTTCTATGTGGGACTTTGGAGTTTTTTAGATTTCACACCCAAAATTTCCCACTAATGGTTTTCAACAAACCATGTTCCAACAATCCCCTGCTTGAAATTAAAAACGATTTCTGAGAATATTTGTGGTATCAATAATATTGTGCATAAACAAAGGTGTCATGCGACTTGAACCTTTGCATAGTGAATAAGATCCAAATTTTATTAGAGTGACTCGTAGTCTTGAACTCTATCTCCAACATCAAACCACACACAACCTTTTCAAAGATGTATTTTGTAAAGCCTATGCGTTAAAGGTCATGCACGTCTATCCCAGTATAGTGAACGCTCTAGAAATTTATGTCCCAAAATTTCATAGGAAGCAGCCTCCACTTCCACATTCACATAGGTGAGTCTATTAAGAGTACTCTTGTAGCCTATGTACTCCACTCCAATTGGAGTATGGATCTCATTAAGAGTTTAACTCATCCTTACATATGCTAAAAGAATCATGTTTCTCATAATTTTATAGCATATTCATTCTCATATCACTTCACAACTTGTTATTACCCATTGAACCTATTTCTTGTGATCTCCAGTAAGTTAGGTCGGGTTACCATCATGAGTGATCCGCGTTCTAAGGGCAATAGTCTCATACTCTTAGAAGTGTTATGGACTTTCTCTCTAGCTAGTCATTTCGTCAAAGGATCTGCTAAGTTATTCTCAGTGCATACATGATCCACTCTAAGAGCTCCTATAGAGAGAAACTCTCTAGTGGTGATGTGCTTAGAAGAATTTGTCGTTTCTTACCGTTATAAAAGCGGTTCTCAATTTTTGCAATAGTCGCAGTACTATCACAATGGACCAACACAATTGATATATGTTTTCCCATTAGGAAAATCTCTGCAAGCAAGCTTCTCAACCAACTTGCTTTTTCATTAGCTGTTGCTAATGCTATCATCTCAACTTTCATAGTGGATTGAGCTAACATATTATATTTCTTGTTAGACTCTAGATAGTCTATCTCATAATTTACGGCTTCACGCCACAAATCAACATCCAAAGAATTTAAAACTTCTTGGAGAGTTGATGGATTACCCTCCAATATATAGACCATATAATCAGGTTTATACTCTCTAACAATTATTGCTCCCTTACTTCTTCTAGGTTCTATTTCAAACCTTTCATTTTATATCATTATCTCTAATCACAAGTATGTGACTAGTTGATGTACCCTCACTATTCCTCAATTTAAAAATGAATTTCTCTTCATTAAAGCCAACATCGTTAGACTCAATGATCAATTTTGCGTTAAGGTCGTAAAACGTGTAAGCCTTGCTGTTTACAGCATACCCAATGAATATACATTCATAGGCTATGTGAGTTTAACTCTCTAGGGTCATACCATCAGAAATGATTTCATGAGCAATTCTATGTATCTCACAAGACTAAGACTCTACTGATTTATTATCAGTCATTTGATACTTGAGGTAGTGGTGACATTATATATATTTTTTTTATCTTAACTTCCTCAACATCATATTTCTTTATTTCTCAAGTGCATACCAAATTAATTTGGCAGACATATATGAGTTGTAGTAATTATAGAGATCCTCTGAGAACTCATTCAGAATGAAATTCATAAAAGTAAGCATTTTCATTCCAGAGGCAGAGAGCTATATTAATAGCTACTTTATCATTTTTTCTCACCTTTCTCCAGCAACATTAGGATATTGATTTTCACAACGTGAGTAACTTTTCTCATAGTGAGGAAAAATTTCATCTTATGTAGCTAACGTTTGAAATTTGTCTTATCAAACCGAAATGATTTGTTCAGGTCATAACTGTTCAGTCCAGTAATATTATCTATGAATGTCATTGCAATAGAAACGTCTTAAAATTGTTGTTACCGTAGCTTGCAAAAATTATAAATGACACGAAATAATACTTACTGACTGAGTCACGACCAGATTGCTCTCTTTAAGACGTTTCGTGACACTGTCCAAAATGTGCAAGCAAACTATCAACCACGCCGTCCCTAGGATAAAACAGCTCAGATATCTATTATCGAATTCTTACTGTGCTGTAAGAACCAATCTCGAATACACCCACCACAATATGACTATCAGTGTCAATTCTCGAAATTCCCATAATATGGCTAACAATGTCAATTCTCGAAATACCCACAATATGGCTACTTATGCCAATTCTTTTCCCACTATCAGTGCCAGTTCTCGAAATGACCATAATTTGGATATCCTTGCCAATTCTTTTCCCTCAATACTGACTATAAGTGTCAGTTCTCGAAATTCCCACAGTTTGGCTACTCGTGCCAATTCTTTTCCCTCAATAATGACTACCAATGTCAGTTCTCGAAATTCCCACAATTTGGCTGCATGTGCCAATTCATAGTGCCACGAAAAGAAAGGGGGAGAAGTTTGCCAGAAATGCATCGGCGGAAAATATGAGGGAGAAAGAAAAAGTTGAATGAAAACACATTCAACTTGGGGCAAGTTATAATGAGGGGAGGATGCCTCTATTTATAACATGAGATTTTTTCATGTTCCTCATCTATCCAATGTGAGACATGAGACTTGTTTTTTTTAAATTTTCTATGTGGGACTTGAGATCGACCAAGCCCATACATTTGACGAAGACTTACATCAATATGGCACACAACATCAGTCGACCGACCGAGCTAGCAGGAGAAGGCACATCATCAACCAAATACAACCTCAACCTAGTACTAGGGTCACACCTCTACCACCCATTTGTCACATTGCCGACAAAGACATCCCTAGACTATGACTACCAAGGTATACTATAGGCTATAAGTCAACCACACTCAAAGTACGGACTGACCAAGCCACCCAACATGCATAAAGGAGCCCCTGATCTATGAGAACAAGACGACATGTCCAAATAGTCGGCCATGCCAACAAAACCAGTCATAGAATATTCATTCCATCTTAATTATGTATAAGGCTTGTTAAATTAATTCTAATTAGTGGTCCATGTTCTTGGAAGTTACTAGTTTGAATGAAAGTGCCTAATGTGATGATGATTGACAATTAATGGATCAAACTAGTGGGAGTGTTGTTAACTCCTACCCTTCTCACTTCATGGGTAGTTTCCGTGAAAGTGGAGGAGTTACTTTCTCCAATAACTCCTCCTAAACTCTCCTATAAATAGAGGCACTCATGCATTGGAAAAACATCCCATTCAACCCATTCTTTGCTATCTCATGAATAGAAATACAAAGTGAGAATTATAGAAGCATTGGTAGTTGAGAAAGGTAAGTGTAGTGCCATATAGAGAAGGAAGGAAACTGAGTTCCTAATCATCAAGGAACGCATAAAAGAAAGTCAGAGAGGTGAGAATAAAAACAACCAGAAAGTACATAAAGGGAAACACAAATGGAACCGAATATTCCTTACTCTATTCTTTTATCACATGTTAATGTCATAATGTTAATGTCCTAAATTATGGGGTTCTTATGAACCATTAAAGACTCATAAAAGTTTTTAAAGTTTAACAATTGGTATCAGAGCATATGTTATGGACATTATGACATTCTTTATATTTCTAGAAATGAATAATGTATACATGAATTAACATGCATCCATAGTACACATACTTTGTGTGTAAAATGATTTGAGAATCATGTTTTAATTTTAATGACTAAATTGGGAACATGTTTACTATTGAATTTTATATTGTGATTTTCAAAGTAACAATACAACATTATTTTCTCATATCAATCTTTTAAGAATGAAAATAACATATTTCAGTATAATATTCATGTTATTTGTTTGGGGTGATGCTACTTTTATAAGAATGTTAAATTTAATACTCCTCTAACATGAATATTAGATGTATCAAATTGTTGATAATGAATTAAGTGAACATCAATTACAGTTAAGATTATGATGTCATCAGGAAAATAAATTATGTTTATTTATTAATTATGATGCATATTTTGATCACCCAAAGGTGGATCATTGCATGTAATTAAGATTACGATGTTGCAAGGATAAATAATTGGATTTGTTCATTAATTGTAACACATATTTTGATAAGCCAAAGGTAGATCACTACATGTATTTAATGACATTAAAATTTTAAACATACTTGTTTGTGCTCGTTTATCCAAAGATAACAAACATGTTTAAAAAGTATGATTAATTACCCGTTAAAGTATAATATTGGGCATCATTAATAAAATTTTAATACATTTAAATTTTATCCAAAGATAAATTAAGTGCATCAATAAAAGTTTGTTTGAATCCATAAAGTTTATTCAAAGCATTAAAGTTTAACGGATGTGTCAAGTTCAACGGACTGAACTATGTTGATTGATCCGAACAGATCCAGTTCTCACTGGGTGTTATGGAGTTGGGTTTGACCATCATTATGGATAACGTACCAACCATAACTGAGATCAGCTCGGTGGCAGACAAGACTCTATATGAGGCTTGGGAGCGGTCAAACAGGTTGAGTCTTAGCTTGATGAAAATGTCAATCTCTAACATTGTGAAGCCGTCTATGCCTAAGACGAATAATGCAAGGGAATTTATGAGAATGATCAAGGAGTACTCCCAATCAGACATTACTGATAAGTCTATGGTGAGAAATCTCATGATAGAGCTGACGGTTAAGAAGTTTGATTGGTCGCAGCCCATTCATGATCATGTAACTAGCATGGCAAATCTGGCTGCGAAAATGAAAGGTATGGGAATGGAGGTGACACTTCCTATTGAGTTTGGCCAATTCCAGGTGAACTATAACACCATAAAGGAGAAATGAAATTTTCAGGTAGTAAAGGTCATGCTCGTTCAAGAGGATGAGAGGTTAAAGAAAAATAAGAATGACTTCATTCACTTGTCCATTCAAGAGCCAGATAGCACCAGCAGATTCAAGCCAAGCAATAGGAACAAAGGAAAGGGGAAGGAAAAGATCCACATTAAAGAAGGGAAAATCCATAAAGAAATGAAATGCTTCTTTTGTAAGAAGAATGGACACTGTAAGAAGGATTGTCCTAAAAGGAAGAAATGGTTCGAAAAGAAAGGTAAACATTTTGTTTTTATTATAGATGAATCATTTCTTATTGAGGTTCCTAATAATTCTTGGTGGTTAGACTCTGGTGCAACAACTCATGTGTCACATATTGTGCAGAGATTCTTTTCAATCCGAACCCAGGAAACTGAGAAGTTTCTTTACATGGGGAACAGAATGAAGGCACAAGTTCATGGAATTGGGACATACAGATTGATCCTATATAGTGAAAACTATTTAAATCTAGAAAAATGTCTTTAAGTTCTTGAATGTTCCAAGAACTTAGTTTATGTTGCTTGGCTGAATTGTATAGGTTTTAATTTTAAGATTGAGCATTCTGGTTTTAAATTATGTAAACATTCATACTATTTCGGTTCTGGTACATTAATGAATGATTTATATTGCTTCAATATTAATTTTAAATTTAAGGAATCTTTATTTAATGTTGAACATGATGTTGGTGGCAAACTTAAAGATTTTGATAAGAGTTCTGCTTACTTGTGGCCTAAAACATTAGGCCACATATCCAAAGAAAGGATAATGAGGTTAACAAAAAGTGATATTTTACCTCTTTTGGATTTTGGCGATTGGGATGTTTGTTTAGATTGTATTAAAGGAAAACAAATAAACACATATCAAAGAACCCAACCACAAGAAGTAGCAAATTTCTTGAATTGATACACACTCATATTTGTGGTCCTTTTGATGTTCGATCTTGGGGTGGTGAAAATTATTTCATCACTTTTATAGACGATTACTCACGTTATTGCTACCTATATGTGTTGCATGAAAAATCTCAATCATTGGATGTCCTCAAGATATTCATTGATGAGGTTAAAAGGCAACTTGAAAAGAAGGTTAAGGTTGTGAGGTCTGATAGAGGTGGTGAATATTATGGCAAATATAATGAGAATGGACAATGTCTATGACCATTCGCAAAGTTTCTCGAAAGTCGAGGCATATGTGCTCAATACACTATGCCTCACACACCGTAACAAAATGGTGTGGCTGAAAGGCGGAATCGTACTCTAATGGAAATGGTTAGGTCAATATTGAATCATTGTGATGTACTTTTATCGTTGTGGATGTACTCATTAAGGACCATCACATATCTGCTAAATAGGGATCCCAGTAAGGCAGTTCCTAAAACTCCTTATGAGTTATGGACTAGTAGGAAATCCAGTTTGAGACATCTCCATGTTTGGGGTTGTCCAACAAAAGTAAAAGTGTACAACCCACATAAAAAGAAGCTTGATGAAAGAACCATTAGTGGTTTCTTTATCGGCTATCCGGAAAAGTTAAAGGGGTACAAATTTTATTGTCCTAACCATAGTACGAGAATAGTTGAGTCTGGACATGCTAGGTTCATTGAGAATGGTCAAACTAGTGGGAATGATAAATCACGAAATGTGGATATTATAGAGACTTCTGATGAATCTTCTTCACCGAAGACGTCTCCTGATGTTGTTGTTCATCTAGTTATATTACCGTCAAATAACACACAGAGACAACAAGATAATATCCAAAACCCAATGGATGAACAAATAGTTAATGAGCCAATTAATGAAGTCATTAATGATCAAGTGATTGAAGAACTGCAAGAAATAACATTAAGAAGGTCTGAAAGGCAAAGAAGACCAACTATTTCTAACGATTATATTCTATATTCACTTGAACATGAATGTGACTTGAGCATTGATAAGGATCCAGTCTCATTCATACAAGCCATGGAAAGTGACATTTCTGAAAACTGGCTCAATGTATGAAAGAAGAATTGAAATCAATGGACGATAATAAAGTTTGGGATCTAGTTGAGTTGCCTGAGGGTTCAAAACCAACTGTAAATGAGTATTTAAGACCAAGCGTGACTCGAAAGGCAACATTGAAAGATATAAGGCTAGACTTGTCGCCAAAGGTTTCACTCAAAAGGAGAGCATTGATTACAAATAAACTTTCTCTCCAGTATTTAAGAAATATTTTGTAAGAATTGTTATGGCTTTGGTGGCTCATTATAACTAAGAGCTTCACCAAATGGACGTAAAGACTACTTTTATAAATGGTGACTTAAACGAGAAAGTTTATATGAACCAACCCGAAGGGTTCGTGACCACAAGAAAGGAAAATCTAGTGTGTAAATTAAATAAGTCAATTAATGGACTTAAACAAACTTATTGACAATGGTATATAAAGTTTAATGATACCATTACGTCATATGGGTTTGTGGAAAACATTGTTGACCGGTGTATCTACATGAAAGTTAGTGGGATAAAATTTATAATGTTAGTCCTATATGTTGGTGACATTCTGCTTGCTGCAAATGATAAAGGATTGTTACATGATGTAAATAAGTTTCTCTCTAATAATGTTGAAATGAAGGATATGGGTGAGGCATTCTATGTAATAGGAATAGAAATATTCAGTGATATATCACAAAGATTGTTAGGGTTGTCTTAGAAAGCATATATCAATAAGGTATTAGAGCGATTCAGAATGAAAAAGTGTTTTGCATGGATTGTTCCAATCCAGAAAGGGAGAAAATTCAGTGAAAAGCAATATCCAAGAAATGATTTGGAACGTAAGGAAATGGAATCAATTCCCTATGCATCAGTGGTTAGGAGTTTAATGTATGCTTAGACATGCACTCGGCCGAATATAAGCTTTGCTGCTGGAATGTTAGGCCGATATCAAAGTAACTCAATAATGGACCACTAGAAGGCTACAAACAAGGTTCTCAGATATTTGCAAGGCACTAAGGATCATATATTCACGTATAGAAGGTCAGATCAACTTCAGGTGATCGATTATTCGGATTCGAACTATGCAGGATGTATGGACTCAAGGAAAATTACATTTGGGTATGTTTTCCTAATGGGTGGAGGAGCCATTTCATGGAGAAGTGGTAGACAATCTGTAATTGTTACGTCCACCGTGGAGGCTGAATTTGTGGCATGCTTTGAGGCCACAAATCATGCATTGTGGCTATAGAACTTTACTTCAGGGCTTGACATTATAGGCAGTGTAGCTAGGCCGCTGAAGTTTTATTGTGATAATTCTACAGCTCTATTCTTCTCTAAGAATGACAAGTATTCGAGAGGTGCCAAACATATGGATTTAAAGTTCCTGCCAGTTAAAGAAGAAGTACAGAATAAGAAAGTGTCTATAGATAATATTGGTACCGATCTAGTGGTATCAGATCCGTTAACTAAGGGATTGCCGTCCAAAATTTATATTGGCGATGGGCATTATAGATAAGTCCTTATTAATGTTTACTTGATGTATATATACATATATAGATGTTTGCTTATCATTGCATGACACATTTGAATTCAATTAAAGTTTCATTTCCGTAATTAAAGTTTAAGTTATCCATATTAAATATTATACGTGTATGATTTTAATGAGATAACTTGGTGAATCTTCGAAAGGTAAATAAAGACTCAAATTAAAGTTGGTTGAGTTGATTGTAATACATGGAAGGGATCAGTTTGCCTCATATAATTTGTGACCGTCATGATTCATCCATTTCAATTCAATTAAGGATTATGATTTGTAAGGTTCAATTAAGCGCAATTAAAGTCATGAATCTTCAAGTCATCACATGGACCAAGTGGGAGATAGTTAAATTAATTCTAATTAGTGGTGCATGTTATTAGAAGTTACTAGTTTGAATGAAAGTGTCTAATGTGATGATTGCTGACAATTGATGGATCAAACTAGTGGAGTGATATTAACTCCCTCCCCTCTCACTTCATGGGTAGTTTCCGTGAAAGTGGAGGAGTTACTTTTCCCAATAACTCCTCCTAAATTCTCCTATAAATAGAGGCACTCATGCATTGGAAAAGCATTCCATTCAATCCATTCTTTGCTATCTCATGAATAGAAATACACATTGAGAATTATAGAAGCAGTGGTGGTTGAGAAAGGAAAGTGTAGTGTCATATAGAGAATGAAGGAAAATGAGTTCCTAATCATCAAGGAACACATAAAAGAAAGTCGGAGAGGTGAGAACAAAAGAAACCAGAAAGGCAACCGGAAAGTACATAAAAGGAAACACAAAAGGAACTAGGTATTCCTTACTCTATTCTTCTACCACATGTGAATATCATAATGTCAAGGTCCTAAATTAAGGGGTTCTTACGAACCATTAAAGGCTCATAAAAGTTTTTAAAAATCTAACAAGGCTCCCCCACAAATAAGATATATGATATATAAGACATATCTACTCTCTAATCCTACACTCTCGCTTAAGCATTATAATCACTCATACCTTGAGCTATTACTCCCCCTTCTATAGTTATTTACTGATTTGATCATCAGAGCATATTTTCAATTATCTCTACCGGTGAGTCTAAGCTCAACTCAAGCGAATCCAAGCTCATGCTTGATGAATGTGAAATTATGGTACATTTACATTGCATTTAACTTACATTTTAGGACATAATTAGAACTTTAAGATTGTTTTTAGCTTTTATTTCTCTTTGTTCGGGTAGAGCGAGTGTTTTTGGCTATGTTGTGCAGTTTGGATGGGTTAAAGCTAAAAAGAGTAGAGATTGGGTGCAAGAAGTTGAAATTCAGTGTTGAGGCTATGCGAAGACCAATTGAAGGGCCAAAAGAAGTCATTGATGTTATATTATTTACTTATTTTTTAGATTTGTTTTGTTGTGTTTAGCCCAATATTTTGTAATTAGGATAAATGAGGGTTCTCCCTCAAGAATGAGACACTCTACACTTTACATTACAATTCTCTAATTTAGAATTTGGTATTCTCTTCTCCATCATAAGTGAGTAATTCTCTTTGTTTCTAGGATTGGGGCTATGCCCTTTTACATTCAAGAAATATTTGTTATTACTTCTATTTCATTGAGTGTTGTGATTTGAATCATTAAATTGAGTTTTATTCATTTGAGTTGTCTGACCAACAAATTACACCTCTTAGATACATTGAGGAATGACCAAGAGGTGAACCTAACTATCTGACCATTCAATTATTCAAACTAGAATCCTAATTCACATGAGTAGTATTATGATTCTCGGAGTTTTTTGGAATTCACCTTGGGTTGCTACGAAGCGATTGGATAGAAAGATTGAAGTAAATGATTTGATTGATAACCGTACCACGAGAGTAGGTTCGACTTCAAGTGAGTACACATGTTAGAGCTCGAGAGAGGATGACACATATCAAAGAGTAATTCACCCTCACAACTTAAAGTTCATGAAACGGAACAAAACAAAGACTTGTGAGTTTAAAGGCGGTAACCCTTATCTTGAGAACTCTTCCTAAATTAGATTTCAATCCCTTTTTACTATTTTCATAATTATTCTTGTCAATTGTTCTAAATTCACTTTTAATTCCTACTTGAGTTAAGGATAAATTAATTGTTATAATTAAAAGAGTTTTCCAGTTCTGATGGGATCAATATTTTATTACTTGACGACATAATCGTACACTTGAAATTTGCCCTATCAATGCTTAGCATAGAGGAACACCCGAGGAAGCATCCTTGAAGACACTCCAACCCGTCGACCGTCCAGCCCAAGATCACCTCACTTCGACCCGAAGACCCCGAGCCCCTTCTTGACTCACCCTCCTGTCACCATGCAGAAGAACAATTTTTAATCTTGATTTGGAGTCATTGGTGGATATAAGTATTCAGTCATGGCTATGTGAGTAAAATAGATGAGAATTTAAATCTCACTGTTCTAATGAATAATTTGTTAGTGAGTAATTTGCAAGTATAGCAATAAACACCCATAGGATTGTGAAGTTAGCTATTGCTCTAACACTGATGCCCAAGATGTAACACACCTAAAGTCTTTTAATCAAAGGAGTGTTTAAGTCAAGGTTACGAAGTTGGAGCAAATCATCAAACCAAAATAGGTTTATGTTTAGTTTGTTAATCTATCCGATCATAGGAGATGACGAAATATATAATAAATAATTATATTTTTATTTTAAGTGAACTGTTTGATTTATTGCTTAAGTTATTTTAGTTTAACTAAGTCGAATAAAAAAATTTACGATCCAAACATCAAATTTCTTATTTGATTATTAAGACTGTGATCGACAAATAAGTAATTGAAGATGAAAACGTGCAAGAATGAGTAGATTGTGTATGCAATCATGCATCACATAGATTTTAATGAAGACAAAGTTTGATAAAGACAAGGATCGACAACAAAGATTAATGATCAAGGACAAACTTGAAGGGATGAGCAAATCAAAAAACAACAAAGTAATCAATAAAGTCAAGACTCAAGTTCATGCAAGACAAAGCATTCCAGAAGATCTAGAGGCTAATATTTTATATCTTTATTAGGTCTTAAGATGTTTGCTTAGTAAGAGTCTAGGCTATAATGAACCCCAATGGAAGTCTAACAAACTAAAATCAATCATAACTAAAATGAGACTTACACGCAGGTGCATTCATACATGATCATACGCTTTGGATGCATTTAAGAAGAGTTTTAAATCATACATTGTTCAAAGTCATGTATCACACTTTTATAAATCATTTAGGAGGTTCATATATCATTGAGATATCTTTTGTAAAACCATTAATTTATTAAGAGATATTTTAATCGATTAAGCATTGAATTCTTTGGAACTCATTAATCGATTAAGTATGGGTTTAATTGATTAAGGTTTGTTGTTGTTTCTGTTTTCTGGTATTTTTAAGAACCCATTAATCGATTAAGTTTAATGGATAATCTATTAACTACAGCTGAAAACAGAATAGTATATTAATACAAGTTTTTCATATTGCTTCATAACATACATGAACATTGATTCATAGAGTTAGAACACATATACGAAAAACATATTATACATTATTTTGAAAATCTTAAGCTCTTTCACTTTCATATCTTTAGAGAGATTTTCAAAGTGTTCTTTTGAAAAAGAGAAAAATGTGAATCTTTAGAAAGATACCCATTGAGCTTAATTGTTAAATATTTTGTAAAAAGAAACTTTGTATCTCACATTTTCTGTATTGTAATTATGAGATTTGCATAGGGTTTTTAAATTCTAGAAGAGTGATAAATCTGCACATTTAGGTGCACATATAACTTGAAAGATTTCTAGACAAGGCAATAACACATTCTCTTGGTGTGATTGATATTACTATTGATAGAGAATAGGTTTGGGAAAAATCCTAGTTGTTGTTAGGTAAGTGTCTTCACGAGAAGTAAGAGGTCTTGGTTTTGAGCGATACCTACGCTAGGGCCTAATCGCGAAAGGATAAGAGATCTTAGTAGGCGAGATAGAGAGGTCAAACCAAAGTTGTCAAATTCATAGGTTCCAAGAAAGTAGCATCTTGCGTCTTGTATTGGAAGTTTGTTTGTAAGAGTAATGAAGATTCCATAGTGAAGAAAAATCTCCCAAGATCAGAAGGGGAGACCTGAATGTAATTTGTAGTGGACCACAAATGAACTAGGATAAAAAGTTGTGTCTCATTCTTCTTATCCCTTATCTTTTTACATTTTCGCATTACTTGATTTACTTAACTTGACATGCATATCATTTTGTGTTAATTGCATATTATGTATTGTGTATTTATTGTTCTTAATCATTTAAAAGAAGTGCATATAAGTTAGTTGAATCTTGGTAATCATGGAGATCGAAGAATATTGTTTTCATAGAACAAGAACTAAATAATCAATTAAGGTGTTTAGTTAATCGATTATCTACAGAACGAATTAATCGATTATAGTTGTATTTAATCGATTAACGAGTGTGCAATTTTGTGTATTTTGTTTATTTACAGAACAACGGTAATTGTGTATCGTATCACCTATTCACGCACACCTAGGTAAGTTAAAGAGCCCTATGGGACCTAACAGTAATAAGCAAAATATTATGGACAATTATTTGACCAACCTTTTCTTCTTAAGCTAAGTTGGGAACATGGATGGTAAAAATATTTGACCTATGGGTACCCATCAAAATACATGTAATGGGTGCCCGAAAAATAGCTTATGGGTGAGAATGAGTACCATAATATCCGCCTAACAGGTATCTGCATATACATTTTAATTAAATATTTTTTTATTATTATTTTAATATTATATTTTTTCTATTTTATTATCATTTCATAATAAATTTTAGTAATTGAACTATAAGTATAAAATTACCATATTACTCCCGTAACAATTAATTTTAGATATTAATTATTATAAAATATATAAAAATATAATTAAATTGAAAACTTGTTAGATAATCACAAATATCCACTACTCGTACGGGTACCCACAGTTAATACAAGTATGGATATGGATATGCACTACATGTGTCTGATCGATCCTATTTCCATCCTTAGGGGCACTACCCCTAAAATTTAAAGCAAATAAAAAATATTATTATTAAAATATGTGTTTTACCTATACTTAAAACAACATATTTTTGAGTGATTAAATTAAAACTTAATTTCTAGTTCTGAACGGAACATAAGAGACACACATTGTCACTTTCACCATTATTGTACAAGAACAATCCACAAAAACAAAAACAATATGGTTATGCAATTTTACCAATACTTTCTTTATGACATATATTTTCATTTCCTCAATTGATATTTAATATTTCGGTATCATTACTCCATATTGACAGTGTAATTATTGACATTGTTATTACATTCTAAATTTTTATTAAAACATACAAAGAGTTTTTTTATAGGGACACTCATATTCACTAATAATTTGCTTTTCTAATGATTTATTATATGATTAATTTCAAGTTAATGAAATTACCTAACAATGCACAACGTCTAAGCGCAAAAAAATGATTCATATTTTAAAAGGAAACCTTATGATAAAGATGACGAAGATGATATAGTTTCGATGTCTTTACTTCAACGAAATTCTTCATTTGTTCAAGTAGTCTCACAAGATCATCAACCTTTAAAGGTTCAAAAGGTATCAATATGTGAATATGATATTAACTCTTTAGAACGTGATCCTTGAAAACTCCCTTAAATTTGGAAATATCCAATGAATCTAAGAGATGAAATTTGGAGAGCTTATCTAAATTGGGATCCATATCAATGTGATGTCGAATAGTGACAAAACGAGATTATATAGTTGGATGGACGGTGAATTTATTGTAGAGAACAAATGATTTATATCGAAAAGAAAATACTTGAAACTTTTACCTCTGATTCAATCATCAATGAATTTAAGTCTTTAAAAGAACGAAAGTAACACTTTAAATGAATGTATATTTTTCTTTAACATATTGAGTTGTTAATTAATGTTATTGAGAATTAATATATTATTTTAAAACTTCAAAACAATTATATATATTTCTTTATATTTTATTGTTACTTAATTAATTTTAATTTTAAGTTGTAATTATATATTATTGTCCTCTCTAAATTTTTGATCAAGATATGCTATTGATTAATAATGAACTTGTGGGCATCTTCAACACCTAAGAATCATGTTTTACAATGCATGCAAGAAATAAGTACATGAATTTATAATGTAGAAACATTGTTATATTAGATTGGGGAACATAGATGGAGTTGAACTAGAGGTAATTCAAATATGCATGAATGTTTAGAACTTATGGATGAAGATTGTAACTATGTTATATAGTGGATCATATATTTGTTCATTGAGCGAAAGTATCCAAATCAAACAATGTAGAATTAGAGAAACTCAAGTTAAACTAGGCCCCTACCCTGATTGATGTTGGCCTCACAATTGTTGACCTAATTAATATCATTTTTTATTATGGAATGCAAATGTAAAGTGTTTCCATGATAATAAGAACTAATCTAGTGGTAAACCAAAACTAGATTCTCAAGTATTATACAAGTTAAAATATCAAAGTTTGAGTTTTTAAAATAATACTTAATGGAAGAGACAATCATAATACATTGGATGAAATTATTGTAGAGTCGGGATTAAGCAACAAAAACATAAAAACTGCGAAGTTCTTGCTTGTGAACTTATAGCCCAAGTTGGGGGCAACATTTGGCCCATACATACAATTAAATAGAAACCCATTAAAAGAAAAGTCATCACTCCCTAATCCTCATCTTCCAAGAAATGGCTGCACCAACAACAACAACAATGGCTTCTTCTCAAACTCATCTCTTCTTCTCTTTCTCCTCTTCCTCTTTACGCCTTCACCCTCTCCACCACAAACCCAACCCAATTTCATTCCCTTCTCTGTTCAGAGTCAAATTATCCCAATCCGTTACTAGTAACCGCCACTCCAATCCCGTAACTGAAAAAACTCAACAAAACCACGATATTCTACGTGGCTCCACGCGCACCGTAACCACCGCAGTAGCCACCGCTCTATTGTTCCTCAAACTCATTCTCCAGAAAACAACCACAACCGTTATTCCCAACCTTATCGCCACGTCATCGCCGTTGTTCTTTGCGTCGCTCAAGGACCGTCCGCCGGGGTACCTGAACACGCCGCTGACGGTGGTGGCGGCGGGTCTAGGGAAGTGGCTGGACATATACAGCGGTGTTTTGATGGTTAGGGTTTTGTTGAGTTGGTTCCCTAATATACCATGGGAAAGACAACCTCTATCAGCGATTCGTGACTTATGCGATCCTTATCTGAATTTGTTTCGGAATATTATTCCTCCGGTTTTTGATACACTTGATGTTAGTCCTCTCCTCGCTTTCGCTGTGCTTGGAACTCTTGGATCCATTCTTCACACCGCTATGGTTTAGGTTCAATCTCAATTTCGCTCCCTAGGTACTTTCTGCTATTTTCTATTCTTGTTTATTTCTAGTGTTATGTTTGCTGCATAATATGTTAATTTACTACTAAGTAAAGGCGACAAGTAAAGGGCGACTCAGTGCACGAGACGGGATTGGGGAGGGTAGATGTAAGCCTGTTTCCGGAATTTTTCTTTGAACCCACAACCTTCATGTAACAAGGCAATGGACCTTATTGTTGCACCTTTGCTCCCCCTCCAATATATAAGTTTATCTAATTATCGTTAATTCAAGTAGCAAGAGCCACTAATAATCATAATATTCCTTTTATTATATCTATTGCATACTAATATATGGTCACTTTTGCGACTGCACAATATTGTGGCTGCATAAGGTATGTGGTCTGCAATTTGAAACCGTGTATGTGATCAATGTAACCTGTTTTGCAGCCGGTAGAACTAGTGATGTAGTACCCTGATCATATCGATGATCAATCTAATGGTCGGTTCAGGTTTAATAACATTGCATTAGGGTTTGAAAATTGGATTCAAGTTTGAGCCAGTTTCAAATGTATGCAAGAGACTTTGAAACTCAAAGGGAAATTAATCAGGGTCTTACATGGGGTAGCTTTTGTTTGAATGTAACTGCTTTTAATTTTCTGTGAAGCATATGAACTTCTGTGCTTTTGATATAAATGATACAGAGAGCTCAAGATAATAGTGTTCTCACTATTTCTGTTATGGCTAGAGAGTTCATTAATGTCATTAAAATATTTCCAATGTGATATATATCTATATGCTGGACGGCATTGATTATTTGTGTAAAGTAGCCCATGTAGTACTTATATGCAAGTGTTTTTTAATGCAATTCAATTTCCACGGTTATATTCTGTTTGCTTTATATGCTCCTTCTGTAGCTAGCTAAGTGATGAAGTTTGTGCTAATTGCCTAATTCTATCTTAGTTGAACTCAAAGTTTGTTATACTTTCATCCAAAGCATAGTTGCTTCTGATTGATGAAAACATTCCCTGCTTCTGATACATAAGAACTCTGATGTTTTTGCTGCATCAAAGGTCCTGAATGTTTAATAGAATGCTCTGGATCCTATAAAGTTTGCTGTATGATGAGTGGTGTATATTTTATTTGAAAAAACATCTAAGATAGAATTTGAGAAATATTTTTTTATGCTTTCCACATATGCAGCCACATATTTTTGCCCTTGAGGCCACCACCATCTGTACTCAATTCTAGTTTTACTCTAGAGTCTGCTATCTAAGAGTTATGGTGTATATGTTTTATTGGAAGAAAGCAAAGTGATGATACCAATATCTGCTACTGTTTTGAACTGTTTTTCCCCCATCTGAAGATGTGGTGCCTCGTCTTTGCCTAGTGACTCATGGGCTCAATTCCATTCACGAAATACATTTCAAGCTGTCAAAAATATTTTAGAGAAATAAGGGAGATTTGTGGGCTAAAAGTAAGTAAAATATCATAATATACTTTCAGTGTTTGACAAGACTTTGTCCACTTTTTTTTTGCTTAAACAATGGCTTTATAGGCCATAGGAACAGAGCATACGAACTGTTGATAATTGAATTTAAATGACTAAATACTTGACAGCTTGATAATAAACTTGCATCGGAAAATTACAAAAATTCTAACTCTTCCTGTTTAGCCAGATTGCTGCATTTCTTAGTTGGAGGTGTCCTTTCTTATTTAGATTGTGCTCTGATTAGTAGTTGGAGGTGTCCTTTCTTATTTAAAAGTCTGTAAAACAGGGTAAACTATGTATGTGTTCAACAATTTTTTGTGTGGTCACATTGGTGCTTGTTGTGTGGCTTTTATTTGATTTGGTTATGTTCACTCATATGTTGCTTCACCAAGTTCCTAACATTTAAAGGGAGAGATTGTAAGCAGGTTCATGCAAAATTATCCTCTCCATGCGTAATAGACTTATACTTGTCCTGGTACTTTGCGGTGAAGATGCCTAATAGATTCAACACTTTTCTCTCTGGATGACTTCTTACATATGTATTTTTTGCAGGGATTGAAGAATACATGATTTAGCAAAAGAATAGTTCAGATTTGCAGTTGTTTTTTTCTTTTGCCCCTCATGGGCCAGTATCCCATTCTATCTATGGTTGAATTGGCACCAAAAAATTTCTGGTCGTATTGAATTTGAGTACACTCATAAAAAACTGTCTTCTGTATGATGTTGCTGGAAGCTTGCTATGTCTTTTTAGTTGTAATTAATATGAGTAAAATCATTGTATGACTTTGTTGCTTCATTATAGGGGATGGTTGCAAGTTATTTCAAAAATTGAGTTTTTAAAGAGGAAACACATCACTACTGAGAAGAGCTTTATGAGAGTTGAAGTTATTATGCTCTTTGGAATTGTAAAGAACTTGAAAATTGGTCTGACGCTCACAATTTTGAATTAATATCCAACTTCTACACTACAATGCTTATTCTGCAGGATACTAGACATTCCACGCACATGATACTAGCATTTTATATATAATAGCTTAATGGTTATACTGTAATAAATCTACTTGACATGAATTGAAAAAAAGTTTCAACAGTGTTCTATTTGAAGCCCCACCTTATGTTGAGAGCGAATTTTTTTTACTATATACTAAAAAATAAGTGATTAATTAATAATTAGTGTGTGATTTGATATGGATTATTTTTTTTATTTTCAGTTTATGAGAGATTATTATAATTTGTTTATGTTTGAGTACGTTAGTTGAAAATGAATATAAATTATTATGTTTTGTTTGAGTGAGGTAGAAATGTTGTTTTTATATAGTAAATTATATAAAAGGGTATGAAGTTATTTTTTTATGTTATGATTATTTTGATTTTTTTACATAATTTTTAATATTTATCATTGTATATATTTACTGTAATTTTTTTAATTTTTAATATTACATCATAAATGCTAAAAAATATATTAAAATAAAATACAATATAAAAATTAATATTAA